>NC_056737.1:1552517223-1552774723 GCF_019279795.1 Protopterus annectens | reverse complement strand
TTATAGACCTCCTACTGTACACACCATCAAATAGCTCCCTGCCTGATACCTCCATATTTTTGTCCTTATCTGCTGAGATACCAGGTTTAAACCTGGCATTATGGACTGTCAGTTTCCCCTGCCAGCCTGGTGGACATGTTTTTTTTTTTTTTTTTTTTTTTTTTGAAGCAGTTTAGCAGCTGCCTCATGTATACTGACAGCCTCTTACTCCTAAATCACTCAAGTACAATTTGCGAGAGATGCTCCTATACTAAGAATCTGGAATCGCTGCTCTCTTGCGCCCAGAACAACATCATTAAACAGGTTGTCAGCTCACACCCCACAACTCCTATTTGTAATATGCAACCAACACATAAACCTTCATATGCAGAATTACTCTCCAGAAACCTACTTAAACACCAGAGACCACCAAAACGCAAACATGCTACACCTAACATTACACCCAAAACTTCCAATACACATAAAACACTAACACCTGTGTCTCACCAAATAAGCCCTTAAGGCAATGCACGACTATTCCAAATGTTTTAGTTATAGGTGACTCTATAGTGCGACATACAGATACCCCACTCACTAGGTTGAACAAGAAGGTAACGGTCAGCTGTTTGTCTGGTGCAAGGCTTAACCAGATCACTCATGCACTCAAGTCTGTCAACAACAAGTATCGTTATGACTCCCATCATAGTTCACTTGAGCCGTACCTGTCTGGGCTGTATGAAGAGAGACATGATTGAGCTCTCTGAATATGTGCCCCAGGCAGGTATGTCCCTAACTTTGAGCAGCATTTTACCCTCACCTAGGGTGATACCACAATATAAACAGAAAATAATTGACTTCAGTAATTGGCTTATTTTCTAGTGTCATTCTAAAGGGATCCATTTCCTGTCGGCTTGGGCCGACATGGTGAATACACCATGTTGCTTTGCCAGGGATGGTCTTCACCTAGGCTTTCAGTTGCTTGCTAAGGCACTTGCCTCTCCCATAATGCCTTTTTTAACCAAGGTCACAACAACAAAATTCCTGATGTGAAAATATCAAACCCAAAGAAACTAAGGGTCATGCTGCTAAATGCCAGGAGTTTAAATCAGAAACTGCAGACTTTGGAAGCACTTCTCTTCCTGGAAGATGCTGGCATCTCTGTAGTCACAGAAACCTGGCTCAAGGCTGCAGAATGTACCTGCAAGGCTACAGTGCCTTCCAGACTTTCATACTGCAAATTGAAGGTGTGAGAACCAAAGGTGGAGGAGTATCTTTCTTTATTAACGATAATTACACCTCTATTCTGGTTAGACAAGAAAAGTCTATGGAGCTACTCAAATCCAAATTACCATGGGTAAGACCCCCCCTCCTTTCAGGTCATCATCAGTTACAGGTCCCCTTCCGTAACACAGCTTGTTTTTATTCCTACATTGGACAATTAACATACAACCTAACACTCTAATCATGGGTGACTTTAACTATCCTTCCATTAACTGGGAAACTTATACGAGCCCAAGCTCACTCACACAAAAGTTCCTGGACTTTAACTCAAATACCCTGAAACAATCATGCATCACCCCAAAAGGTGCTTCAGTATTCTAGACCTGGTCCTTGCCAGTATGAGAGACCAGTGCAACACCTCAAGTGTACGGCCCAAACTCTTTAAATCCAACCATAAATCAGTCATTTTTGAAGTTGCAATAGCACCACAACTTCCCAAATGAGAAGCCAGGCTAAAAAACTTCACCAAAGCTAACTATACTCTTCTAAGGGAAGGTATAATCAACTTCCAAGCTCCAGTTTCCACAGATGGCATTGACAGCTATACTAAGGTGTACACTGGTGCCCTGTATCAACAGCTACACAAATGTATCAAGATAGCTGTGCCAGATTGGATTAAAGCAAGATCCTCAAGAAAAAACAAACCATCCTAGTGGATGTCTAGCATTAATAAATTATAGAATAAGCAAAAGAAGCTGCTGTCTAAAAATAGAAAAGTGAGATCCCAGAACTGGAAGAGCACCCTCCTCAGCTTAAACAAATAAGACAACTCGTAAAATCTTCAAAGAACAACTATGAGAAAAAATTAGCAACCATAGCCAAGGATAAACCATAAGGCTTTCTTCAGCTACATCCGCAGCTTAAAAGGTAGGACCCAGTTGTGTGCTGAACTAATTGTGGATGGCATCACACACAATGACCTTGCAGAAATTGCAAACCTAGCAGACAAGTTTAGTGAAAATGTTGGGGTCCCTTTAAATCAGCAAATGCTTAAAATAGCTGATTTATCGACCCGTTAAGAGCGAAAACTTAAAATCCCGAAGACACGGAACAGTGATTTTTTTTCCCCCAAGGAATAAAAATCACTGGGCCGTTTTCGGGACTTTGCCATTTCCTCCACTGTGGTGCGATCTCGGAGTTATTATATTTAAGTAGGGGTATGGGGGGGGAATAGCCGCTCCACATCGAGGGGCGTGGGGGTGAAGCCCCCCCACTTTATTTTGTGTTTTGAAGTTTTTTTTTTTTTTGTGGAACAGCGACCCCCCCCCCCCCGGGGGAAAAAAATCTCCTTTCCATATCTTTGAGATTTTACGGTTTCGTTCTTAATGAGTCGATAAATCAGCCTGAATTAATATAGACCCAACATTTCACCCCCCATCCCCCCCAAAGCATACCACAAGCCATGTCTTCATCCTCTTGTCCTCCGTGCATCTCCAAAGAACAAGTCATGAATCCTGTCTCCAAGGCTAAGAACACAAGTCTCCATGGAATCGGATGGCATTCCAGACTGTGTTCTTAATGTTCTAAAACAAGAGCCAGCTACTCCATTAGGCACTCTATTCAGCCACAGCCTGAGTACTCTATTCAACCACAGCCTGAGTACTGGCTTTGTTTCCACTGAATTGAAAACAGCGACTTCACAAGGGCAGCTCGGCAACAGACCCAGGTGATTATAGACCCATAAGTTTAACCAGCCTCATCTGTAAGGCAGTGGAACGAATCATCATGGACTTTATAAATAAGGATATAGGTGAACCCAAACCCTGGATCCGTCACAGTTTGGTTTTGTCAAGGGCAGTTCATGCTTGCCAAACCAGGTAGACTTCATCAAGAATGTGGCCAGAGCCACAGACGAGGGAAAAACTGTGCACACAGCCTGTTTTGACTTTGCCAAGGCCTTCGACACTATCCCACATTTGGGCATCATCGACTAACCCAATTGAATATCAAACCCTATGTTGTCAGATGAGCTGCAATCTGGCTCACAAATTGATAACACTCAGAGTAGGAGACTTTACCTGTACCGGCAGACTTGTCACCAGTGGGGTCTCATGAGGGTCAGTGTTGGGCCTCCTCTTGTTTGGCATATACTTCTCAGAAATCCAGGCCAAAATGAGGGGCTGTGGCTAACCAGGTTTGTGAATGACTGCAAATTAGGTGTTGTCATTGAATCCCCTAACAATGTCAGCATGCTTCAAAACGGGCTTACACAGACCAGTGTTTGGTGCCAAAGCCATGGTCTTACACTAAATGCTAAAAAATGCTTAATTTCCTTCAGTCAAAACAATGTCCCTGCTGACTTATAAAATAAACAGTAATTCCTGTAGTACCAATTCAGTAGTGAGAGACCTGGGAATACAAGTTGACTGTGATCTCAGTTTTGACCACCATGTGTCTGATATGGTGAGGAAGGCATTCTCTGTCACTCACCTGATTAGCAAATGCATTGCCTCAAGAGCAAAAGAGGTTATAACTCCACTGTACTCATAACTCATCAGGCCTATTATTGAATATAATGCTCCCTTTGGTATGTACCGTACCGGATACCTGCAGCAACCTGAGAGACCTCAGAGATTTCTAACTAAGAAAATTCAGGGTCTCCTGCATGTCTTATATGGACAGACTGACATTTCTGTCACTGTACTCAGTTGCATATAGACTACTTAGAGGCAACTTATGTCTGGTTTACAGGCCTATCTCTCACCCAAATCTAATGGAAATGCTGCACATCCATAAGTCAGATGGGACTAGTCACCCGTTCCAGGGACCTCAGTCTAGCCTGCAACATAAGCAGGACTTGCTGGAGAGAAGATGTAGCCACTCCTCTGGAATAGGCTTCTAAGCCATATCAAGCAGAGCATGTCCATGACACTGTTTAAGCGCAACTTGGACAACTGGATGGGAAACCGTATATTTCTGCTGGGGATTGTCCCGGCTTCTTTTCTGGACATGGGTAGTCCTTGCTAGAGAAACCTTGGACATAGACAATATCTCTCATCTAGTATTATATTGGGATTTAATGGCAAGGCTTTTAAAGACCCTCAGGTCAATAGACTTGTAACATCCTATGAAACTATGAACATTCTAAAAATGAAATTTTGCGTTTTCCCTTAGATAGAGAACTAGTTTTTGGATCTTCTGCTGCAGAGGTCACCATTAAAAAAAAGTCTGATGAGAGGATGAAGCTGATTCAAGGGATCTGACATATTTTCAGTATTCCTTCTGCAAGTGTACCAATGGAATCTATACTCCCTCATATAATTTCAGTAAAAATAAACAGTCCCAGCACTTTGCTGGTAAGCAGACATTTAAAAGACAGTTGCAGAGAGGTTCCAAAAAGAAAGTCGGAACCTCCGACAGTCTAATAAATTTGAATGACTATGTGATGGACTACCCCACCACCCAGGTGTTTAGGCCTACCAACGCTCATATTATACTCTATAAAGCATGATAAAAAATTGTTCCGGATACGAATATGTATATGTATGGTTTGGTATTCGTATCTGGTATGTTGGTGTTAAACATTGAGTATTATACAATTACAATGTTGAACATGTATTATCTACAAGCATATTTCAATTTATTATAATCTATAATATAACTGAGAATGAGGCCACTATACTCTTTTTGCCTTATTTTGTAATGTATTATATGATCAGTACTTGGTTCATTATTATTCAGTTCTTTTGAACTTGTGGTTATCACCCTTCAAAATATATATATACTAGTGGTATATATTTTCTGCTTTTTTACACTATGATATGCATTCACAAATAGTGACTATGGTATTGGTCTATTACCTTGTAATATGTATGTCATATAATGGCTTACTTCCAGAGCTTTGATTTTTATCTTTAAAAATATGACTTAATATCTATACCTCTGGCATTTTTATGTCACTGGTCATATGCTTTAATCAAGAATGGAACATGCACTTTGTTACTCCACCGCCACTGGGTGGTGCTGTAATATTGCTTCCAGGTAATCAGAGACTAGTATAAATGCAGGCTGCTTCATTTCATTCAAAAAAACTTTATTGTATTCATTGATAAAGGCTGAATAGCCGAAACTGGTCTGGATTTGAAGGAATTATAAATAAATAATCATTATTTCTTCATTACTGCATGTTCACTATTGTTTTTTGCTGGTCGTTGGTGGTCTACCCCACCACCCCTCACATCCCATCCTGCTAGTTCTTTAACTCTGCCAGAAAGTCTGAATTTCAATTTTTCTCTCTCTCTCTCTTTGGCAAAGTATTATTTCAGACAGATGTTTTCTTAGACTATTCCATCAATGCTAGATATGACAGCAGGAGTCTCTCCCTCCTTTTCATGGGATTATCCTCCTCATCTGCCAGACCAAGCATTTCTTTTTCCTCTTGCCATCCAGCATATGCTGTCTTAGGAGGTGAAATAAGCTGTCCCTCCTTCTCAATTAGGAGAAGGATTTTATTCAAGAATGTTTCATGTGCCAAAGAAAGAAGTCTCTTGGAGTCCAGTTGTGGACCTTTCCTTTCTGAACTAGTTTGTGATAGTGCCGAAGTTCAAAATATTGTCACTTCACAACTTGTTATTCCCCATTTGAGTTTACAAGTGACCTCAAATTTAAAAGATGCATATCATCACATTTCTGATTTCAGGCATTTCTCAAGTGTTTTTTTTTTTTGTCTGGATCACACTGTCAGTTCTCTGCCGTGCCTTTTGGGCTATCTAAGAGTGTTCGCAATGTGTCTAGCTCCTATGCTAGGTTGCTGCAGTTGGCATGATATTCACCTTTTTTTTTATTTGGTCAACTTGCTTGTCTTTGCAGTGTCTTTTTCAAAGTAAAAGGAGTTTCTTATTTTGGTAAGAAAGCTCCTACATAGGCCGAGATTCCAGGAGAATATTGAGAAATATTTTCTAACTCCTCACAAGATTGTTTTTCTGGGGTGTCTGCTGGACACCGCAGTTCAAAGAGCTTTTCATTCACTAAAAAAAGTAGATGTATTCCCGAGGATTTCCACTCGTCATCTCAGCAAGGGAAATTCCTTGGGATTCTGGGACTCACGTCATGAGTGATGCTCATGGTACCTCTTGTAAGACTCCACTTGAAAAAGTTGCAGTGATGTATGAAATCTCTGTGACCCCACTTTCAACATAGCTGCACATTGAGCAACAGCTTAATTCTAGCTGTCCCAGTGTGAAAAGAGAAACTTGTCAGAGAAAGCCAGTGGACCTAAATCTTTGGGTAAATTCGCTGTCTGGATGCCAGGAAAAAAGAAATATAGAGGATCTGAAGGAAAATCAGCTACAAAAGGTAAGAAAAAAACACTGACTAGGAAAAGTACTGCAACTGTTCAGCAAAAAGCAGTGCAAGCTCCAGACATGACTGAATATAACCTAGAGGCAAGTATAAGACAATTGCACACAGACATGATTAAAATAAATAAAACACTGATGGAGTATATCAGCTCAAACAACAAAAGGCTGGAAAAAAATGCAAGAAGCTTTAAACAGATATTCAGATGAGGTGATAAAACTGGAAATATCAGAGTTTGAAATGAAGAAAAGGCTAATTGAATATGAGACTGCACAAGAAGAGATGTTTCAAAAATAATAGAATTAGGATGCAGTATGTAGGGAAAACCTGAGATTTTCTGCTGTACCAAAGAAACTGGAAGGAACAGACTATTAATTTTATGAAAGCAGAAATAAGCAATTGCACTGGTGTTAAACAACAAGAATTGTTAATTAAAATGGCACATTGTGTGCATGCTCCAAATTTGGCTATGAGAAAGCAACCTGTACCTTTAATTGTAAAGATGCAATCCTACCAGCAGAAGTTGTTGATTCTGACAAAACTGTGGCAGAAGGACAAAGCACTAAAAGTGGAAAACAGCAAAGTGTTTGTAGAGAATGACTACTCATTGTACACTAGGCAGAAAAGGAGTAAATGTATTCCAGTATTCAGGGATTGTCAAGAAGCAGGCATGAGATTCCAACTGCTGTACCCAGCTATATTCAAAATATTTTTCCCTGGAGGAACATAATCATTTTTTTGTTGAAGCACATGTGAAGAGGCAAATACAAAAGTTTGTCCAAGAAAAATTGAGCTGTGAAACAGAAGGAGATTCTGCTTATTGTTCTTATGGTAATAAAGACCACAGAGAGACTGTGTCAGTGAAACCTTTTCCAGTGTTTCAATGGGAATTGAAAATGCTTGAGAAGAAGAAAAAAAAACACAAGAGTTAATTAGAGGAATCAAGAGTATGTTGGAAATGAAACCGAGATAGGATTTGGGAGCTGGAGATGAACAGAAGTAAAACCAGTAACTTGGAAATTGCCAAGTGTGGGATTACAATGCAATAATTATATTTATGAAACATGACAGAGCAAGAAAATCTGGAAATGTTGGACTTTTTTGGACTTTGTTAAACTTGTATTGGACTCTAAAGCATATGCCCTACTTCATGTCATTAATGTTCAGAAAAATACTTAGGAGAGGGGAAGAGGGGGGAGAAAGTTAACTGTAAATAATTTTTTTCTTAATAGAACTATTTTAATAGTGCATGATTTTCTTTGCATGTTATACAGTAAAGATGTTTCAGTTGTTTTAAATCTAATGGGGACACAATTGTAAATAGTTGCTCCTTTTTTTCCCTTCTCTCTCTCTCCTTGTTCAGTTTTAAGAAATTCAGTCACTGCAATGGAAAAAAAGAAGAAAAATATTAGTGTGCTTTTTTTCATTCTTGCATAGGGGAATGACTGGATTAAGGCCCTTGGCTTGATCTAGTAACAAGTTTCAAGAGAAAGCAAGTAAATGAAAAAGAATATTGAATATTATAAGGCTTTTTTCCTAGTATATAAATTTATGCCTGGTAGTTTTGTGTCTGGTTCTTGTCTCTAGGAGACAAGCTGATAAAGAGAAATCGCTTGGAGATAATGTTCTCTAAAAGCATTCAAGTGCTTCCCCAGCTGAGAGAGCTGTGAAGATAAGACAAAACCAGACAGCAGTTAGTAGAAGCACAGGATGCACCATGCATCATAGCATGGATAACTTTTCTTTTAGGTTAATTCTTGTCTGCGAGTGTGGCTGTCCGTTTGGAACATGTGTTCTTATTAGGAGGGTAAAACGTCAACATTTGAAGATATACACAGTTGTGTGTGTTAAGTTAATAAGTTTTTCAGGAGGAATTGGAGTGTGTTTTTTTGTGTGCGCGGGCTTTAAATAAAACAAAGTGTTATAAGATGTGACATAGGCTCAAATGGAGATGACACGAAACAATTGTATAAAAAAATCAACCTGCCAAACAACGTGTGCATGTAATACAAAAGCTGGAACTATACATTTAACAAAAAAGCTGTTAAACATAAAAGGTGGGAATAATGACCTTTTAAGACGGCAATGCTTTCTGTAATGTCTTTAAATGTCAGTGGTCTCACAGATAAATACAAAAAAGAAAGAGTAGTGAACTGTATTAGAAAACGTAGAGTGCAAAAAGCTATGCTATAGGAGACACACTTGTAAACAACTCAACATGTGAATTTGTTAAAGGTTTTCAGGATGGTTATTCAGCAGAATACCTGAAGCAAAGGAAAAAGAAGTACTTATATTAATTGCAAGAAGAGCTCCAATAGTGATAGAAGAAGATAAAATACTATAATGGTAGATTTGTAGTGCTAAGGGGCTACTGGCACGGGAGGAAGATTACACTGGCATGTATTTATATTCCACATAAAACTGCTATAATGGAGCTTAAGAAAGTTCTGTGAGAAATCCGTTTTCAGCAGGGAATATTACTTATAGGTGGGGAGTAGAATTTAATCTGCAAAAGTGAAGAAGTCTGGGGGCAGAAGGGAAAATATAACAAAGCAGGGTAGATTTTTGAAGAAATTTATGTAAACATTTGGCATGGAAGATGTGAATTTAGTACTAGTTGTTTAGAGTGAATTTACATATTTCCCAAGATACAAAAACTGGGTTAGGCTAGATAGAATTTACATTTCACAGGAACGTGTGCATTTAATTGAAGATCTTGATGCTCACTCAATAACTTTTTTAGATCATGTGCCAACAGTAACTGAAATAAAAACACGGGATAATGAAATAAAAATGAAACACTGATACTTTCCCAGCTATCTGTGGATCTTTCCCACCTATCTGTTGAAAAGAGAAGAATTTTAGGAATGAGTAGTGGAAATTATAAAGGAGCTATTAGAGGAGATAGATATTTCTTCTGAAAATATAGGTAGGAAGCTGAATAAAATTAAAGTGAAGTTCAAAAATAGGGTGGAAATAAAAGGAAGGGAGATAAGGTTAAGAAGAAGAAGTAACGAGAATTATTTAGCGGGACTAACAAATGTTTAAGTATTGCAAAATAGGGGAATCCCACAGAACAAGTGGAGGAGCAACTGCAGAATGCTACAAGAAAATAACCTGGATTATATGCATGAGTTTAGAAAGATTGCTTTTAAGCAACTGTTTTTGATAATTCTGATAATTACTCTATAGTACAAAAACTTTTAGCACAACAGAAATTAGAATGGGCTATCACTAAGCGTATGGAGCCTATACCACGGGAGATAAGATGTCTTTTAGAAGAAGTAAAACTATTTTGGAAATTCTATGAAAGTCTGTATAAAGCAGAGACATATGGAAATCAAGAAAAGGTACAAAAGGAAATGTTTATGGAAAAATTAAATATTCTAGGGTTAGAGGAAGATGAGGCTCAATTACTAACAGATAGGATAGGAGAAGATGATTTAAAAATGGTGATGTATAACCAATCTACAGGAAAGTCCCCTAGGAGTAGATGGTATCCCTGTGGAAGTTTGGAAGCAAGGAGGGAAAAAATGATAAATATATGGAAGTTTTTTTTCAAAAGGTATTTTAAGAGGAGAAGTACCAATATCCTGGAAGAAAGTGGTGGAAGCTGTAATAACCAAAGAGGGTAAAGATCCATCAGACCCAGCTTTATACAGTCTCATTTCAATAGTATGCCATGATTATAAAGTGTTTATTTTTATAATGGCTAAAACAATGGAAAAAGTGATGCCAAAATTAATAGCTATGGGATCAATGTGGGTTTGTGGAGGGGAGTCAAACATTTGACAACATTAATAGAACATTGATGATCCAGAGGGAAGCAGAATGTAAGAAAATGCCAGTATTGTTTGTGGGTCTTGATGCAGAGAAATTATTTGACAGAGTAAGCTGGGACTTTATGAGCAGGGCAATGGAAGCATTTGCATTCCCTGATAAAATTATAAGGTTGATTAGGATGTATGAAGGATCAGAGGTGAAACTTAAAGTGGGTGGGTTCCTCCATGATGATTTCTGCTTGAACAGAGGAACCAGGCAGGGGTGTCTTCTTTCTCCTTTCCTATTTACATTATATTTAGAACCATTAGCAAAAAAAAAAAAAAGGGGGGGGGGGGACTCAGAAATTCAAGGATATAATTGGGTGTTAGTCAAGAAAAGCTGTTTGTATTTGCAGATGATATTATTTTATACCTGATAAAACTAGAAAAGAACATTATAGTGGTGTGGAACATTTTGAGGCAGTTTCATATCTTTTTGGGATACAAAAGTAATGAAGCTAAAATAAAGACAATAGTGGTAAATTATGTACCCACACAAAAATTGGTTGAGCAATATCCATATTTATGGGGACATGATAAAATGAAGTATTTAGGAATATGGATTAAAAATGATTCCGGTGTGGCAGCCAAGGATATGTCAGAGGAGACTAAACAAAAGCTAATACAAAAACTGAGAAATTGGAGGCTCTGTTATATGGATAGTAAAATGCAAGCAGTTAAATGTTTTTTAGTCCCTTTAGTCTTAGACAGATCAGGCATAGTTTTATCAACCAGAGGAGAAGTTGTGGATAGCAATTAATAAAGAGCTGAAGCATTATATCTGGGAGGGGAAGACAGCAAGAGTGAAATGGGATAAGCTGATTCTTCTAGTATAACAAAGCATATTGGGACTGCCCAATTTGAAGGGGTATGTCATGGCTACACAGTTAAGGCTGCTATACACAGGACAAGAAGAAGTCTATAATTCAAAGTGGAAGGGGATGATGATGAAACAGGGAGAAGCTCAAGAAACAAGTAGAGACTGGGACTTTGTATGCAGATCTTTCAGATGAATAACCGTAATCATACGGAATAGTATAGTCATAAAGTAGCAGAAAATATTGTAAGGACTAAGCAAACATGGGGGTGGAGAAAGAAGATTTTACCAATAAGGATGACTGCAACTAGGAATGCAGACAATAGGGAAGAGGGGGCTGGAATTGGAGAAATTTGGCAAAGGAACCAATATATTGGGAGCAGATAACCAGAGAGGGAAAGGTAATATTATGGGAAGATGCCAAGAATGTAATTGTACTGCCGGTTAGATATTGCCTTGCCTGTCAAGTATTGATATCAGATTGTAGGCAAAGAAAAAGAAATAGGGAGATCCTAAACAAACGACCAGCAGTGGTAGAGTTTTTAGTAGTAGGGCATGCACAGTATTGCATGGTAAGTATAAGAATCCATTAGAGGAGGTTATAAAGGATTTAGAAGAGAGGTTGGATAAACAATTCACAAAGAAACAGTGTGGGATATATGTTTGTCTCCCAAATATGCAACAAAATGTAGAGGATTTAAGATTTTTGCTTGGAAATGTTTACATAGATATTTTTATACCCCAAGTAGACTCCGGAAACATTTTCTTCAGGTAGACAACAAATGCTGGACGTGTGATGGGGAAGAAAGAATAACTGGGAACGTATTTTCTGGGAATGTAATGAGTTGGCCGACTTTAATGATTTCCTGCAGAGTACTCTATCAGAGATACTGGGTGAGCAAATTGGTGTAACTAGGGAAATGATTTTTCTGAGCTATGATATAGAATCAGAATTGCCTAGACATAGTTATATGCATAGAATGGCCTTGCTGAGTCTAATAATGGTGGCCGCTAAAAAAAGCAATTACTGGAAAATGGAAATCAAAGTCTAAACTAGAAGTAATTAATTTAGTAACAGAGATAAAACAAAAGGAAATTGGGATCTTTAGAAAATGTTAGGAGCAAATTACATAGGAAAAATGGCAACTGTGGAAACAGTACATACAGGGGAGGAATGAGATTGAAAAGAAGGCAGGATTTAAATGAGCTATGTAATGTCTGACTGACAATGATTGGGCAGATTATAAGTGATGTATAATGTCTGCAACTAAAATTGTGTCATTATGGTCTGTGATGTGAAATGCTTGCAACTGGAACTGTGTCAATATGCTTTGTTTTTAGTTATTTGGGATGCGTTGCTAGGCTTACAAATGCCCTTGTGGTTGTTAGCCTAGTAAACACCTATGAACCTATATAAATGTATGATTGCCTGCGTCATAAATGATAATTTAATAAAGATGCTTCTTGTGAAAAAAAACTCTATGTTCCCAGTGCTAACATCCTTGACCGTTTAAATTCCAATTGTAGGAGTTCTGAAAAGGGAGATTATGTGGTGGAGTCACCAAACCTTTCAGAAGCTTGATCTCCCATTCTCCCTTGTTGCTCCATCACAGTCAGTCATATCAAACACTGCTGATTTTGCTTGGGGAGCAGTATCTGTGGGGATAAAAGTACAGGATCTTTGGCATAAAAAAGACAAACGAAAGCACATCAACATAAAAGAGATGTTAGCTCTCATAAATCCTCTCAACTCTCTAAATCTGTGTCTCAGGCACCTCTAAAAGTGTTTACACACAACACCACAGTGATGTGGTACATAAGCAAGAACAACTAGATCTTAACTCTCTTTTCAGACTAGCCATGGTAGCCAGGGATATAGCTTTTCAGCACAATCTCACTCTACAAGCATCTTACATTCCGTCAGACTAAACTTATGTGGCAGACAAGCTGAACAGAACCAGGACAGACCCACACAAATGGAAGCTAATTCTGTACATATGTGGGTCCGCTCAAAGCAATCAAAAGTCCCAAATGTCGATCTTTATAATGTCAGCCACAAAGTGTTGACCACGCAAATGTCAACACTCTACTATGCATGTGCTGAGCAATAACCTTGGTTCAGGAAAAACTAAAACAAAAAAAAAAGAAAAAACATTATTTAAAGGAGTCTCGTAATATTGAGGAAAGGGCATATTCCCCAACCCAGAGAAATGTGCAGTCCCACATACCTGTCAACCACCTGTTGAGTCAAGTTTTGCAACATCCAAAATGTAGCATACAAATATCAATGTAAGTAATTCAAGACTGGAAGTTATTATTGTGCTTTCAAGATTTAAAACTTAGTAGCAGACGGATTGTATGTAAAATTGACTAGGTAGAGTTTGTCAGGAAAGAGACAGTTAAAAAGAAGTTATTGTAGTGAAGTAGGAAGTTAAGGCAGAGTAGTGAGGAAGTAAAGGTGAATTGGTGTCAGTGTGAGGTGCAGGGAGAGATGACAGTGACATAATAGGATGGAGAGTAAAGTGCAATCAAAATTTAAAAGTAGGGCTAGTCAAAGAGTATTTAGGTAGAAGTGGTGATGTGAGGTGTAAAGAGAAATAACAATGACATAGTAGGATGGAGAATACAGTACATTAGAAAGCTAAAGACAGGAATAATCAAAGAGTAGTATGGGAGAAATGCTGTTGATGTAAGATGCAAATAGAGAAATGAGAGTGACATTGTAGGATTGCAAAACAAAATGTTAGTTGTGGAGGTATAACAACCTGGTGGTTTTTGCTTCTATGTCAAAGTCCATTGCTCTGTGAATATTGCAGCTTTATATAGGCTACATCATAGTGCCCTGTCTGACTGGTATTGTCAGCCTATTATTTATTTATTTATTAGCATTTCCTTACTAGGAAAGATCAACTGGCCTGAAACGTAGTGAATATCAAACTTTCTGTGGGAGCAGGTGAGTCTCAGACATGATACTGCCTCACAAGGAGCCATTGAACTTTTACTGTGGTGGTAGAGGCCTACTCCTTTACACTGTCATCTTGTTATAGACCATTGATTGCAATAAGGAATTGTCTAAGAGCAATGTTGCCTACATTAATGTGGCACTACCAGCAAATCCAACCTAGCTTCCATGCCAAGTCTGTGTCCACCAGGAATGTGTGGTCTGTGGCCCCCTACACTAGTGTTTCACCGTATTATTCTCACTGAAGAGTGGTGAGCATGCAAAGGATCATGATTATACAAAGAAAAGGTCTTGTCACTGTAATTTGATCTAGCTGTAGAAATGTATCGACTGAAATGGGTAATTTTGTGGATGTGGTAAACCTGTCACATTGTCTCATTAGAGATGGATGGCAGTTTCCACAGCTTTATCAAACATGGTTGAAATAGTGGAAGTGCATGGAGGTGTGGCAGAAAATGGTTACCCAAGTCAGATTCTGGCAGCCTGGGAGGATTATAGTTTGGGTACAAAGCCCTCAGTAAGAGTACTGTTGATGGACAAGAAAACTCTGCCTGTTTATGCATATGCACCTAAAAGCTATTTAAAATACTTTGCTTTCTTACAGACAGTGCATGCAGTGCTTGACAGGTAGTGATGTTGGATTACCCCAGATAACAAATACGGATGTAACAAATTTACTGCCATCCACCTTGATGTTCCTGTTCAGACACCTCCAGTTTCTGCCTCTTTCCCTTTCCACTCCCTAGAAACCATTCACTGTTATAAAATTTAGCTCATCCAGCTTTCAACTTCTCTCCCCCACGCCTCACCACATCTTTGCTTTCTGTTCTCACCCATTACATTCAGAAATCCTTCTCCAACTACCCTCCTCTTCATGATGTACATATCTCAGTGTAAAAACAACGTGATAACTAGTTTTCATAGCTTTGTAGAAGATTCATTCTTCAATGCAAAAAGAGTAATCCTTTACTAGATTCACTTGTGTAGTACAGTATTCATTATGCTGTATAAATGCTTTAACTGTTCTGCGTATTCATTCAGTAAGAAGCTTAGTGACCTATTGCCAGCTGTGTACTGATTAATATTACATTTTTTATCCCTGACTGTATTACTGTTTTGTTAATGTAAGTTATTTTGTAAACTTCTTATATTACCTTGTATCCATTTTTATTTGGTAGATCAGTTGAACCTCAGAATTGTGCACTTGGATCAGTGCTTTACCCCAGTCAAGAAATGAGTAAATCAATTAATGAATCGGTTTCAGCAGCAACTTACAGTATGGACAACACCTGACTCCAGAAATATAATCTCAGAGATCCTGGTACCTTTGTAGACCACTCCGTATTCTTTTACCATTACATAGCAACAGTATTCAGGAAATCCTTATTTCTAGTCCAATTAAACATTAAACACATTTTATTTAGGGCTAAATAAATTATCATTTCACTATACTTTGCCCTGATCATACCAAATAACAGAATGCAGTGCCTCTGTTAGTATGTATATATCCAAATACATTATGCAACTATAAAGACCCCTAACTAATCCATCAATCGGTCAGTCACTGGACTAAAGACCTTCATCTGTCAAGACACCTTAAGCCATAACCGTCATTGTTAAGGGCCCTCATTGAATTCCTATACCTCAACAAATCAATTGAATTAAAAATGGATTCACAAACATTCAAACTAAAATATTTGAATATCCATCAGCAAATAACACAAACTGGATGGACAGAGTTATTATTATATTTATGTATTTTATTATTATTATTATATTATTATTATTATTATTATTATTATTATTATTATTATATGTAAATGTGTTTAATTTCTTATGAGATTCTGTTCACCCAGGCTGTGCCTGTAAGTGATCCATTGAGATCCGTGCACAATTTCTGTAAACAAATATAAATAAATAAATAAACAAACATGGTTAGTTGACAGCAAAGGTCTAACAGGTGGTGTATATTGTAAAGGGACTTGCATGAGTACTTGAAAGGTAACACTTTTTAAGCGTTAAAAGGGTCTGTCCTTGGGAGTAAGACTGTTGAAAAGAGTTTAGTAAAGTGGACTATGAGCTGGTCTGTAAATACTGGTTATAATGCAGACGTGATTAGTAAAGACAGACAAGTGGAGGCTATGGGCAGAAGTGACTTGTTGCAGTATCTGCACAGTAAGTATAAAGAGTTTCAAGGTGACTGACCCATAACCGCTTATAGTGCAAATAGTTTTAAGGTTTATGAATTTAAATGAAAGACATCTGCATCTCTCCTTGCTTCCAGTATAGAAATTAAAGAAAAACTATTACTATACAGTAACAAATGAAAGATAAGCCAAGGGATCAAAACTAGAAATTGCACTTACTGCTCCTGTATCTGTAAATTGCAACACTTTTTGTGTGATACAGCTGTAGAACATTCTGTGTGGGAGAAATATCCAGGTCTTTCAGGTTGCAAATGGTTACACTTAGTTATTTTAGATGTATAAATATGAATGCATTACATAAATATAAACTGGTATTTCTTATAGCTGTATATAGTTTTTTGGGACTGAGCATATGTTTCAGTTGAGTATAACTAAATCTAGATTAGAGTTTATTTTATCAGACAAAGAATAAATGGGGGTATGGCCAGTATTAGACAAGGATAGCAGCACTTCTTCACTGCTCTTCTACAAAAGATATATTTCTGACAGGAAATTTTTTGTTTAAATAATCCTAAACAGTTCAAACTGGTGAATTTCAATAGCCGTTTGTGTTATAAAGGATTATTAAAAAAAAATGAAAATCTAATAACTTTCCTGTCAAAAAACTGTGTAAAAGTATTTTTTTCATTGTATCCGGCAGCAACATGAGCTACACTAAGGCAGCACTTCAGCATTCTTCATGTAAGAAAGAACTTCAGTCACTTTTGTCTCATATTCAAGAATTATCATTAAAAATGGACAGATTGGACAATAAAATTTATTTTAAGAAAGATTGTTCCAAACAAATAAAACAAATTAATGAGGCTTTTTGGGTACAGCAAAATCAGATGTCTGGCATCGAAGAATCCCTTAATGTTATGGATGGAAGGCTAAATGAAGGATCAAAGAACATCGGGTTTTTATTGCAGCAAAATAAAATCTTGTCGGCTAAAGTAGATGACCTTGAAAATAGATCTCGAAGGAATGATATTCGTATATTTGGACTTCCTGAAGGTAACAGTTTGATTTCCTTTTTAACTGTTTGGCTTCCTAAGACTTTAGCTCTCCCTTAAGCTCTCTCTTTTGGGATAGAGAGAGAGTACACAGGTCCCTAGGTAAACCTGCTGAAAAACCTGGTTCTTCTCTGAGATCTAGTGGTAAAGTTTATTTCATCTCAAGACAAAGAATTGGTACTCAAAACTGCATGGGCTTAGTCACTTGCTTACGATGAAAATATTGTGCATTTTGACAATGACTACTCGACAATAGTGATGGCAAAAAGAAAACAATTCCTTCCACTTATTAAGAGAACTTAAAAAGAAGCAAATAATAGAACATTTATTGTTCTTGGCCAGACTAAAGATTTTCCATAAAATTGGGGTTAAACTCTTCAAAGGTCCTGACCATGCTTTGTAATTTTTACAAACAAAATTCCTGAACAAATAGAGCAAATGGATTGGAGTAATATATCCTCAAAGAGGCATATAAATTCAAATAGAAGCAAGATAAGTGAGAAAAAGAAAGAAATGAGGGGGGGGGGGGGACAGTGAAGAACTTTTCTTTTTTCCTTTTCCCTTTCTTCAATCATTATTTACAAGGGAAGTAACATAATGTTAAAGCATGTTTGCTTTTTCCTTTTTGTAAACAAGCACAATTTTAGTTTTGTATAAAACTTTAACAATAAAGGAAGAAGCAATAACATACTCAGTTGCAACATAAATAGAAACTTGACTACAAGCAAGTAGACTGCATATGAAAGGTAATTTAACTCTTTTTTTTTTTTCCTGCATTATACTTATTTATTTTACAGTTACTTGACAATATCTTTTTATGAGTTAGAACAAAAAATATACATTTTTAATAAAAACATTCAGTGTTTATATTAATAGATAAAGTTGCAGGTTTCTGCATGAAATTGCATGCTTAGAAGTTACTGTATATGTTATTTATGAAATAGAAAAGACTGCAACATGACGCATAGTTGAACTCACATTTGTTTATCTTGTATAGTTAGTATTACTGACTTGAGCACAGCATATATCTTTAGTACTATCTTCTTTTTCTTGATGCTTTTGGGAAAAGTAACAACAGTATTAATTTATATCTGTTACTTAAACAGTGTCTTATACAAAATACCATCACCATCACTTTAATATAAAATGAATAGAAATTATCCAGAGTAAACACTTGCTAGAATAATATTTAAAAGGAAGCTTTGTTAAAACTAATAATTGCATTCTAAGGCTGCTTCAAGAGCCAGTTTACAGTCTTGGATAATAAGCTATTGTTTTTGATAGACACAATGAAATGTAAGGTGGGGGTGGGAGATTAATATAGTTGTTAAAGAAGTGTCTTTTATGGTTTAGTTAAAAAGAGGTTTTAATATATTAAACAACCTTAACACACTCTACTTGAGTGAAAGATCAAGACTGATGTTGTATGTAATGAGAATTATTATTTGAGGGCTGTACTTATGTGAAGAGCTTCAGTGTGGTTTAGAAATGAAGCTCCTTTCTGTCACGCTCATGCTTACTTCTATCAGTAGATTACTTGAAATTCCTGTCCAAACTGACAGAATAGAGCTGTTCAAGCTTGGAGATTTGGTTTGACAGGCAGCTTTGGAAAGATAATTTAAATAAAGGCGGAACCTTCTGAATATGCCTTAGATCAAATTTCCCTTAACAACACATAACTATACAAGGTACCATAGCAGAAGAAAAGTTAAAATTTTGTTATATGAAGCATGGACACTTATAAACAGAAAAAAGTGCATATTGTTTGAAAGTATTATTTGATGCAAATGAATACAAATATAATATTTAAAGTTTTATTTTTATGGCAAAATATATGTGTAGAGCGTACTTATAAAACACACGAAGCTTCCAAAGAAACAAAATGCTGGCGATTTATCTTTGTACTAGTACTAATAAATCATAGTGTGTGTTGCTGTTTAATAATTTATTTGATATATACAGTTAGGAAATGTTTTTTATTAGTAAATAGGTATAAAAGTGCAACAACTGTTCTACTCAATTATATTAATAAAGACTTGTAGGATACAGCCATACTTAGCTAATTCTTATTAGAGTTTTATATGTGTGTATATATATATATTTTTTTTTTTTTGGTAGAGTAGTTTGGGGGGTATCTTTCGTCTCACTCTTTGTCAAAATATTGGGTAAATTCGTTTGCTTGGATGGTTAGACTGTTCCAGGATGGAGTGTTAGACTCCATGAGGGCTTGGAGGGGTTTTTGAAGTAATTGTTTCATGACAATCTTACTTATTGCCTTTGTATGAGTGTCCGTATATATAATAATTTTGTTCCTAGATCTACTCTCAAAATTTACTATTTGTATGAACATTAATAAGCAGTTCTTTATAAACAGAGTGTCATTACATATGAGAAATAAGTATATGTTTCTGAGATCAATAGGACAAATTACATTTATTAACTGTATTTCTAAAAATGTTAATGGATTAAATAATGGAAGCAAGAAAAGTAACTTAAATAGTTATCTTAAGCTGTTTAATTCTCAGGTTATCTTTCTATAGGAAGCACACTTATTAGCAGAAGATATAAACAAACTTAATACTAAGAGTTACACTATACTATCTAGTTCACAACATAATCAGAAAAAAGGGGAGTAGCTATTTTATAGAATAATTCTATGCCTGAAGTTGTGGGGAAATATGCCTAAGTTACCTATGCCTGAAGTTATGAGAACATATCAAGATGACAAAGGTATGTTTTGTACTGCTAATATTAAATACAATAAGATATTAACTCTTGTTGAAATTTATATCTCTAAGATGAAATGATTCAGTAAAAGAAATTTCAGAGCCAAATTCATTGATCTTTACACATTATTCTCATAGGCATGGAACACAATTCATAATAGGCAGAGTTTATATCTCTAAAGAACTAGTAGACAAGCTGGGTAAAGTTAAGTGCTGTAACTTTTCCATTTTCAGATCATAATGCAATCACTTTTGAATTGTCTTTGAACTCTAATATTAAAATAAGAAGAATATCAGCATATATGACATGTTTACATGAATTTAGAGACTTATTTTCTTAAAAAAATGTCATCCTTTATAGAAATTAACAATACAATGGATGCTTCAGAAATCTATATATGGGATGCTCTAAAAGCATATCTGTTTGGTAGAATTACTAATTGGCTATCGAAGAAAAAAAAGCAATGGGACAAAGAATTACATGAAATACAGGGAAAACTTGATAGGCTGAAGTTAGAAAACCAGAAGAATAAAAATAATAGCACAGAAGAGATCAATAAGCTAAATGACAAATACTTGGAAAGTTTAAATCATAAAGCCAAAATCAATCTTGAGAAGTTTAAGATAATTAACTTTTCTATCAACAGAAAGTCTGTGCACTATCTAGCCACCAAAACAACATTATTCTGTAAATCCAGTCACATAAAATAAATCTATTCACATAGAAAGAAAAAAGTAATAGAAATAGAAAATATTCTAAAGGAATTCAGAGATTATTACAATAACATTAATCAAAATAATACTCTAATAGATCCAGAGGAAACCATCCAAACATTTATTAGAAAAAATGTAAACACTAGACTATCAAATGATGAAACAAACCAATTTCTATGTCTGAACTTCAAACCCAAATTTTGAAATTGAAGTCTAATAAAGCACCAGGTAATGATGGCATTATCTCTGAACTTTACAAGCCGTTAGCTAAAGAAGCCATACTTCTATAGTTAAGGATTTAACTAAAGTTCCACCTTCTTGAAAATATACCCTTATCTCTCCAATTTTAAAATCTGACAAGGATCCTACTCATTGCTCTTCATACAGAAAGAGTTTATAAGCTATTCATACCAATTCATGCTGATAGACTAAAACACATTCTACTTTCTATGAGTAATGAAGATCAAACTGGGTTTATTTTAAATAGAAACACCTATGATAATATTAAAAGCCTAATTACAATAATTGACTATGCAAATAACACAAATGAGAATTTAACATTAATGATTCTTGATATAAATAGTGCTTTTGACTTTGTCAACTGGAAATATCTTTTGCTAGTTCCTAGTAACTTTGCACAGCTTATTAATCTTCTGTATGCAGATTGCTTTGTGTATGTCAAAATAGGTACTTTCACATCTGATTCTGTACAATTATTACAAGGAACTAAACAAGGATGTCCTCTTTCACCTCTGCTTTTTACCCTAGTTATGGAACCTTTTGGTCATTTTATTAGATCAAATACAAATATAAAAGGTATTAAAATAACGGAGAATTCAAGTTCTAAAATTCAGTTGTTTGCAGATGATATCTTATTGACATTGAGTGATAATAAATCTATATCTGTAACTTTTTTAGCAATGGAAGTATTTCAAAGACATTCTGATTTAACATTTAATGATAGCAAAACAAATTTTTTACTGATAAACATCAATAAGAATAAAATCCCAAATGAAATATATTGTTAAAGAAAATGAATTACTTGTGAATAACCATAATGGATAATATTAAAAATATAGTAAATTATAATTATACTAATTGTGTAAATCAGATAAAGAATATAATGGACAAATGGAATAAAATTGTCTTTACTATGGAAGAAAGACTATCATCAAAATGATTTACTTGCCAAAAATCCTATATATTATTCAATCATTAACGTTCCCTCTTATGAAAACCTGCATTAAAGATTTTAACACTTTAATTTTGAAATTTCTTTGGTTCCCCTGACAAACCAAGAATTGCGATAAATCATTGTGTAAGAGACTGGGAAGTAGGGGAATACGACTACCATGCATAGAATTATATTCATTATCATCAGTTATGAGAAATATATGTCTTTGGATCAACAACACTTGTACAGCTAGATGGAAAGAATTTTTAGGAAACTTTTTTATGCATTCTAATTGTAATAGATATAATAATTATCTTATATTAAATAGTTTATTTTGGTTATTAAAAGATTATGTTATAGGGAAGAGTCACCAAACAAGTGGTTTTACTTCACTTTGACTATATTAAAATACTTGCTTATACAGCATGTATTTTCCTTATGTTTCCAACAGCATATACTGAAAGTAATATCCGTACTTCAAATTTAGAAACAGTGGTTTTCTTTAAGGAGAAGAATCTGTTGTACTGGTTTCAGTTAATGAAAGATGAAAAGCTGCACTCAGTCGATTCATCATCATCATCAGCCCCTTTTTTCCCATTTATTTTCCACATGGGGGACGGGGTATCATGTTAACTGTCGCCAGCTCTCTTAATTCAGTGCCACATTCCTGCCTTCTTCAACACTCATGCCTGACTGTCACAGATCTTTTTTCACACAATCCATCCACCTCTTTGCTGGACGTGTTTGCTTCTTATTGCCTTCTTCCTGTCTGTCCCAAATCTTCCTGACCAGATTGTCTTCTGGTTTTCTGCATGTGTCCAAACCATTGTAATCTGTTCTCTTTGATCTTTTCTGCAATTGGAGCTACTTTGGCATTCGGCTATGTCCTCATTTCTTCATCTGTCCCACAGTGCGCATCCTACCACCCTTCTCAGGCACTGTCTTGTACACCTTACTTTTCAGCTTCTTTGGCATTCTTCTGTCATAGACTACACCTGACCTGACACTGTATGCCAGTTGGCTGCAGCCCCTCTGATTCTAGCTTTGACCTCTTCATTCAGAATTCCCTTCTCCTCAACCACCACTCCCATATACTTGAAGCTGTTTACCTGTTCCACTGTCTTCCCTTCTATCTCTATTGTCACTTTCTTCTGATTTCCCCAGTTTGCTGCCATTACCACTGTCTTACCTGTGCTTACTTTCATCCCATGTGCCTTCAGTTTTGCATTCCATTCTCCTATCCTTTGCTGAAGTTTGTGCTCAGAGTCTGCCTGTAATGCCATATCATCTGCATATGCAACTTTATTGTTCTGTCCCCTCCGACCTGTTTGCTAATGTACTCCATCACCAGTATGAACAGCAGTGCGCTCAGAGCTGGGCCCTGGCGTACACCCTCTCCCATTGGGAAACCCCCCTGTGAGGCCAAACACTGTTTGTACTTGAGTCATTAGGTCCTTGTACATAGCCTGCACTAATTCTACCAATGTTTCTGTGACTTCAAACCACCACAGTACTGCCAAGATCAGCTTTCTTTGGACCTTGTCATATGCTTTCTCCAAGTCTAGGACTGTCCAGTTGGACTCGCTCCTCATCTCTATCTTTTTCTCAAGTATCTCTCACTGCAAACATCAGGTCAATTGTGCTGCATCCTGATCTGAATCCAAACTGCTCATCTCTCGTCTTACATTTTACTACTCTGCGTATCCATTTATCAATCACCCTCTCCAGAACTTTCATGCAATGTGATAGGAGTTTGATGCCTCTGTACTGCCCACAGTTGTGGATGTCCCCTTTGTTCTTGTGCACTGGCACAAGTATGCTTGTTCTCCAGTCATCTGGGATACACCTTTCTCTCTGCACTGCTAATAGTACCCTCAGAAGCCATTTCTCCCCCATCTCACCCAGCATCTTTATCATATCTGCTGTGACCTCATTTGAGCCTGCTGCTTTCCCTGACTTTATTTTCCTTAGTGCTGTTCTTACTTCTTCTAGGGTGGGCTCCTCTTCTTCTCTCATTGTAGGTTGTTTCTGGGGCAGCACAGCTTCTGTGGGGTTTTCTTCATTCAGAAGCTGCTTGAATTACACTTTCCGTCTGCCTTTGATGTCCTGTGGACTGGTGAGCAGGTTGTTGCTGGCAGTGGCAGTATTGTTGCCTCACAGCAAGAGGTTATCCGGTTTGATTCTTGGCTGGAGTGCCTTCTGTGTGGAGTCTGCATGTCCTCCCTGCATTTGTGTGGGTTTTCTCCTCGTACTCCAGTTTCCTCCCACTTTACAAAGACATGTGTCTGGAGCATTTCTTCCCGGACCTCCGCTGAAAATTGACTTTGTTCCAAGTCGCACTTTCCCAGTAAATAAATGTTAAATAAATAAATATAATAAATACCTTATGAAGGGTGTCTGACTATCTTCTTTATCTTTCTGTCTTTAATATTCTTTGTGGCACTTACTGAGTCACTTTCCAGAAGTTAGTAGAGTGCCTCAGATGCCGTATTCTTTGCTATTGCAACTTCTTTCTAAGCTTCTTTGTTAGCCAACCAGTAGTCCTTCCTAGCCTGATCAGTCTTTTCTATCTCTCACTTTTTCCTGCACTTTTGATGACTTCCTGGACATTTGCACTCCACCAGCTTTCCTTATGTACCCTATTTCCATACCTGGTTTGGCCACATATCATTTCTGTAGTCCTAACACATGCTGTTTTAGACGCTGCCATTCTTGTTCAACTCCACCTATTTCCTCCTCTTCTTAGGGTGCTAGAGCCCCGAGTAATTCCTTGAACTGTTGTACTTTCTCTCAAGTCAACTTCCAGGTCTTCAACCCGAACTCTGTTGACCTTAGAGCCTTCTCTGACCACTGCTTGCAGCTGATTGTGGCAACTAGTGGTTTATGCTGTGGGATGACTGTTTCACTGGGGGATGACTTTGCAATCATGGAGTCTACCCCAGTGCCGCCTCCTTACTAGGTGGAAGTCTGTCTGAGTTCCATGTTGGATACTCTTGTATGTGATCTTGTGACTGTCTATCTTTCTGAAGCATGTTTTGGCAACCATCAAGCCATTTGCCAGACAGAAGTCTAGAATGACTTCTCCTTCTTTATTCCTGTTGCCTCACCCATGTATACCCAGGCAGTCCTCATATCCTGTCCTGTCTGTTTCGATATGTGCATTCAGTTCACCAATTCATGTTGTCCTGCTTTATCTAGTAAGTCCTGCAACTGCTGTCTGAATGCGCTCTTTTTCCTCACTATTACAACCCTGCTGTGGGGCATAGGCTGAGATTATGAATACTGCCCTGTCATTACACTGGAGTCTGATTGTCATGAGTCGGTCATTAATTCTAATGATAACCCTCAATGCATTCTGAAGCCTCTCTCTCACCACAATTCCTACACCATTTCTAGCCTATCCCCCCTACTGAGTAGTAGAGTCTGGATCCCTTGGATACATATGATGTCCAGCCTCCTCCGTATCATCATGTCTTCGACTTCCAAGCTGCATCCTGTCAGTGAACCTACATTAAGCGTCAATTCTGAGTTCATGTTTGCAGGTTGGTTGGTTTTACGTCCAGCTTTCACTCAACAGAGCTATCCCAGGTAACCCAGGCTGGGCAACTAGACACCAGGCAGTAGTTTATTGGCCCACGGCTGCTGGGATTTATGGCAGGCACACACTGACCAATAGGGGCACATGTACCCCTTCCACCATTACCAAGGGTCCCTGGTGTAGGTCAGAGTAGACCAGGTCCTTAACCCACTTATCACCGGTAACTACCCATGCCCATTTTGGGGACATTAGCAACATGACCAAATCACCTAGAGCCATAATTTTTACACCATCGAGTGGCTATCCCTGCCACGGCATGCAGTCTGCGATCCATGTTCTCCTATCTTGAGGATACTGCACACCACAGTAGATGCCCAAAGTGGTTGGTCTGTACAACTCATCCCTCTAGAGGGCACCATGTAGAGTCTGTGCTGCTTCCCTCAGCTCCATGCATTGGAGAGTTTGAGATGGAAACACTCGGCATATTTTTCGGACATGGGAGAAACCCCACTGAGATACAAGAAGAACATGGAAACTCCAAACAGGCATTGGTCAAAAGTCAGGATTGAACCTTGTGCATGGGAGGCGAAGACCTTAACCATTGTGCTAACTAGTCTATTTCAGTAGATTACATTAGAATAAATATGATTTGGATAAAGATATATGGTTAGATATACAATCTTATAGACTATATATAGAAGGGGAAATTAAGTCACTGGAACCAATGCTAAGGGATCATGTCCCAAAATTGATTGAATGTATCATATTTTTATTGCAACAAAATTCCTTGGGATATGGTCTCTTGTCCAAATTGTATAAAGTGGTAATGAGGGAAACTAAAACATGTAATGATACATATTGGAACTATTTTACCCAAATCAGTAGTAGACCACCAAGTAAGGAAGACAAAAGTTATTTCTATTATCATCTAAACATACTACTACATCTCTTAGATGGTATTTGTTTCCATGGAAGTTTTTACATAGGTCCTTCTTCACCCCTCATAAAATTGAATTGATGTACAAGAAAAAGCAACGTTGGAGATGCAGGAAAGAACTTAAAGCAGATTGGCAACATATGCTCATTGATTGTACTGTCTTGATTCCTTTTTGGAATATTATTAATTCTTTTTACTGGCATTTTAGGAGATACATTTATTTTATCTAAATCATTAATTATTTTTAATACGCCTATTCCCACTTATGTTAAAAGAATGAAATATAACATATGTGGACTGTATTGACCATCTCCAGAAAAGTCATCACATAAAACTGGGAAAATGAATTTGCTCCCTCATTTAAAGAATTTGTAAGTTTAGCAACCAAAGTAACTCATCTAGAAATTATTACAGTCAGATCAAGAATGAACAGAATTACCTCTTGCCTCAATGTATGGACAAATTTAAAGAACTGCTTGACAAGCAAAAGTAATTGTTCAACTCCAGAATGTTTTTTTTTTTTTTAGACATACAACAACAGGAATGACTAGAAGGCTGATGGACTCTCTTGTATATAGTTATTTTCTTTGTTTCTGTATTTATAAGATTAGGTTGTTTTTTTCTTACTTTTAAATAAGTATGTACATTTTCGATTGCAAATTTTGTAGTGATTATGTTTTATGAAAATGTAATAAAAACATTTTCAAAAAAGAAAAAGAATAAATGGTATTTAATACATGATCTCTAAATATGAGAAATAAGAAAGTTGGTAATTAATACACAATCCCTGTGTTTCCAGGTCTGAGTGAATACTTCCAGCATGTTTTGAATTCACTTTCAACATTTTTTATACATCTGAAATTTAATATGACTTTTTAACCCACTAGAAGTCACCTAGAAATTAGAAAATATAATGGGGCATTATAGTTGTCACAATGCTTTTATTTATTTATTCTTGCATATCATTTTATATTTGTATTTTGATACTATGAGGTTTTGTAACAAAATTTCAACAAATACTTTAATGTTTGTGAATATTTATTGCAGCTTGGTTGAGTCACATTATTAATTTATTTATAGTGAAGTAATACCTGATAGATAAATGGCTTTGCACCTGCACCAACCCTGATTCAAGTAGTATTAATGTAGGTATGTGAATTTGTGCCATAACTCTATTCTATACAAAACGTAATGCACTGTTATCCTAACTATATCCCCTATCTATCAATGAAATTGTTTTAAATAGTGAAATGTTCATGTGGTGCTATATTTAATATAAACTATTACCTGGCAATGTTGTATTGCTACTGTACAGTGAATATTTTTTTAAAGAAGTGTTTTACCCTTTTAAAATAATGCCACTAAAAATGCAAATGCCATTGCTGTTCTGTTTCTCTGCATTGATACAAGTCAGAGGATGGCTTTAAAATGTATTATGCAGTGCAGGCCTATATACTTGATGCCTCATCTGCAGTGCATTTGTTTGGTGTAGATGCTGCTGCTGTAAGTGTGGTACTGAAATAAGTAAGTTTTTAACAAGCAGGAAGGGCACATCTTACATTTTATTGGGAAGTAAATATAATACTTAAGTTAGACCGTAAGCTGGTAACCTTTTCACAAAAAACTGTCTAACCTCCTGAAACCAATATATCAGAATTCAGACTTCAGATGCACACATATCTTCAAATTCTTTGATGAGGTCTCAAAATTCACTTTTAACAACATCACCCCTGACATAGTAGATAAATTTGCAAAGAAATTTTATACCAATAAAAATGTGAAATTGGCAGTCCCGTCTAGATCCAAATGTAATTTGAAATTCAGAAGCAGACTGCCTTGATGGTCCACTGACAAAATCTTCAAAAAAAGTTAAAAAAAAATCATTACTGTATACAACACAGCTGAAAACCCCCAAGTCAAAGAAAATGTTAGAAGTTTCACTAAGAATTTAAAAAGGACTATTAGATCCATTAAGGCACCTCATGAACTCAGGTTGGCACCTGAAACCAAGTACAGTTACAAATCCATCCATAGTTATGTTAGAAAATTAAGAAGCCACACTCAGCAATGTACAGAACTCGCACTAAATGGCAAAACCTGCTAGGATCCAGTGGACATTGCCAATATAATGGCAAATACATTTAATGTAAATTTCACTCCTGAGATAACTATCCAAAGCCCTACAATCCCCGCATCTCTCAAATTTCCCATCATCACTAAAGAACATGTACTGAAAATGCTGTGCAAGACTAAGGACACATCCTCCATGGGATCAGATAACGTATCAGGCTGCTTGTTAAATAGTACTAAACATGCCCTGGTGGGACCTCTTTTTGTAAGCTATTTAATCTAAACCTGGCTACAGGCTCAGTCTGAAAAGTATGGCATTACAGCACTGGTGATGTTACTCCATACAAATGCCCCTACTACCAACCTTAGAAACTGTAGGCCCCTCAGCCTGATGAGTCTCATTTGTAAGACCATGGAACACGTGACGCAACAGACTTGATTAAAATAGATGAGCAAATTATCATCAGGTTAAATATTCAATTGTAAAAGGTAGATCCTGGGTATAGAACCTGGTAAATGTTTTACTTTATTTATTTATTTATTTATTTGCAGTTTAACTGGAAAATCCCATTGGGCCTAAAAGAGGCCTTTTTCAATCGAGGCCTGGGGAGAAAAGCTCCAGAAACAGGATTACAATAGTTAAATTCAAGTAAAACAAAAATAATACATGATTCAAGCAACAGAAAATGATTAGCATAGAAATTTCTTCAAACAAAGTTAACAAGCTGTGACAGTGAGCACACACTACACACAGTCTTCCTTGATTTGGCTAAGGCATTTGATACTATTTCCTATGTCAGGAAACTTAATAAACTAAAAGCATTTTAAACAGATCCCTATGTGATAAAATGGATAGGTGAAAAGACAGAACCCACATGGTGGGGGTGGCAGGGGCATTGCCAGAGAACATGAAGATGACCAGCAATGTCCTGCAGGGCTGTACGTTGAGACTGCTTTTGTTTGGTATTTACTTCTCTGACCTACGGACTAAAAACCAAGATCTATGGCTAGCCAAGTTTGACGATAATTGCAAATTGAGAGTCATTGTCAAATCCCTCTCTGACACAGAATTCATGCAGCAGGAACTTACACATATAAATGGTTGGTGTTTTGAGAATGGGCATAAATTAAATGCTAAAAAATGCAACATTATCACATTTTACAGATAAAGCTTTCCCCAGAATATAGCATTGACAGTACCCTGCATCAAAATGAAAATGTAGTTAGAGACCTGGGATCCTGAGTTGAAAATTCCCACTTCTTTGAACATCATTCAGCAACAATTGATAAGAAATCCTTCTACCTGACACAACTGATTGCTAAGGCAATATTGTCCAGATTTAAAGATGTTATTGTCTGCTGGTATTCAGCACTGATCAGAGCAATTGTAGAATACAGGGCCCCCTTTGGGAAGTACCTCACCAGATATATCAGACAGTTGGAAAGACCCAAGAGATTCCTAACAAAGAGGCGACCCCAGAGGTGCATAATTAAGAGGATCGTGGGCTTAAAATCCTTGAGCAACCAGAAAAAAAAAAACAAAAGAATTGGGTATCTTTTCTGTGTCGTACAGGTTCCTTAGGAGTAATCTGTGCCTTGCCATTCCTTGCAATCGGGGACCCAACAGTCCAAGGTCTCTTGTACTGTCACAAATCAAACAGTCTCACAAATACCAGAGCAAGGGAAAAACAGCTTAATCATATCAGTAAAACAAGCTGGAGCATTACTCAGAATCTCCCTCCGCTTTGTAAATAAAGCCATGTGCTAAAATGTCTTCCTTTATCAGGACCTGGATAACTCAATAGGTATTCATAAATTCACCCCAGTCTTCACTGTCATTGCCTTGCTTGAAAGGAACAATACAGTCTAGGGTGAGAACTGGCAAGGCATAGTGTTTGCAAGACTCAGTAATCATGAACGTCCTAAGATTTGTATGAGAGTTTGCAGTACTTTTAACCACACTGATCTGTGTTTCAGTATGACTACAAAAATTGGTGCAGAATATAGCAATAACCCACGCCTGGGTGTGGGTAATGCTAAATTTACCCACGGTTGGTGTGGTTTGGTCCCGAGGGCGAAGCCCAAGGGACCAAACAAAGCCAACCGTGGGTAAATTTAGCATTACCACACCAGGCGGTTATTGCTATTATACATGACATTATTTAAGAAAAGAAACTATTACTTTTCTTAAATAATGGCATAATATAATGCCTGTTTACTGCCCTTCCGCAGATGTCTGGCATCCGGCAGTTCTGATGTACTGCGCACCTGCAGTACATCAGATGTGAGCAAAAGCAACAGAGAAAGCAAGATCTCCGTTGCTTTTTTAGTGTCTCGCTATGTTAAATGAGTTTAACATAGCGAGACAGTTTAAAATAACAACGGACATCTCCGTTGCTTATTTTAAAACTGTCTCGCTATGTTAAACTCATTTAACATAGCGAGACAGTAAAAAAAGCAACGGAGATCTTGCTTTGTCCGTTTTTTAAACACTGTCTCGGTATGCTAAATGGGTTTAACATATCGAGACAGCTTTAAAATAAGCAGCGGAGATCTCCGTTGCTTATTTTAAAGCTGTCTCGCTATGTTAAACCCATTTAACATAGCGAGACAGTGTTTAAAACCGAGTTATACTAATGGAAAAAAGTCCGGGCGACCGGACCTTTTTCCATTAGTATAACTCGATTTACAACGGGCACGCTGGCCAATCAGTGTGCACGTTTTGGGGGGATCATGGTATAATATTTGATTTTACCTGTTTACTGCAGTGCAGTTCTCTTGAGTGGGAGGTAAAAATGTTTCCATTGCATAACACAAATGATTGAATGGTAATGCTAAAGTATGCAGTAATGCTACTCAAACAGTAGTAATACTACTCCAGCAGTAGTACTGTATGTAGTAAACTGGTAGTGCTGAAGTACAGCAAAAATTTTAAATACTGTGTAACAGTTATATTTAGTTATAACAGTTATATTTAGACAGCACTAAGAGATAGATGTTGTGTAAGAAGTCGGCATGAAAAAGTATCAAGCAAAATAAGATTACCTGGAGAATTTACAGGTTGTAGTAAATGCTAGGAGATTAAATAATTTTCTTATTCTGTAGGTTATTGTGAACTTACGTATTGTTTAATCTGTGCAAGTTGTGGAGTATCTGTAGTAATGAAAGGGAAGGAATGTCTTGCTAATTAAAAAAAAAAAAGAGCAGAACTTATTTAAGCACTGTCCCTCTAAAGGTTGTTTTAGAACTATATAGGGAGTAATTAGAGTGGTGTAAACATAAATGGAAGAATGTCAGAGTTTCTTCACGTATTTGACAGCAGAGAATTCTATTTAGCAGATTGTGACAGTGACTACTTTAGCAGCTGTGTGCATGGTGAGGTTAGAGAGCTAAAATCCCCTCTTTGGGCACAGAGAGAGTAAGAAAACTGTATGGCAGAACATTTTTAAGGTAGTGATGGACAGAAGTTATCAGAACTATTTTTCCTGAATTAATGAGGCAAGAAGCAATATGGCTTTTACCAAATTTAGGAGGCAGTTGCCTTAAGTAGTGAAACCAAGTTCCAGATTAATGAACGTCTATCCGTTGCACTAAGCTGGCATGCATGACAAGCAGTGATGAGCAGGGAGCTTATAATTCTGGAAATAGCAGTAAATGTGGCTTGTAGCAAAACAAGAGTTAGTACAAGGATATTCAAATGATTGTATAATGAGATGTGTTGTATGCTAGTGAAGGAAATAACATGGAGGAGCAATTCAGAAATAAGCCCGCACCAACATGACACACTTTAGCTCTGAATTCCAACACATGCTGGAATACAGTCACAAGCAAACTTTAAAGAATGGTAGGAGGCATAGCAGCCATTTCAAACGTGTATATACAAGAGGCCCTCATGCAAGATGCTTCTGCCAGGTATCTGTGTTGAAGGCATAGGGATTTTAGAAAATGGTTGACCTACCATGGGCTACATGAAATAGAAATACTTTAACACTACAGCACAGACAGAGAAACCATACAGGTTGTTGTGTCTTTCGGCTTTTCCCGGTCCGCTAATGATTGGCAGTAGATTTTTACGTGCCGAGTTGCCGGCCCTGACGCACAACCTTCAACGAAGGTACGCCCATTCACCCATGCCTCCACACAGAAGATGCTCTAGCTGAGAATTGAACAGGACAACGTCTTACTGTGAGGCAACAATGCTACCACAGCACCACCACCGCAGTCACAGTAAACATCTGATGGTCCCATCTGAGGCCCTGTGGGAATTGGAAAACCCATCCCAGTGGCTAACAAGGTATGTGTCACTTTGTATATTTTAGCTGCAGGGACTTTTCAGAGACCTACAGGGAAAACTTTTAGGATTTCACAGGCATCTGCCTCAAGAATATTGCACCAGTTCCACAATGCATTACTTCAGCATGTGGGGGAGAATATCTATATGCTCCAGAGGAGAATGCCATGCAAAACTTCTATGCCATGTTCATTTCTCTGAGGTACTGGGAGCCATAGACTGTACACACACATTGAAATAAAAGCCTTACTTGGAAGGAGGCATGTGAAAAGAAAAGGGTATCAGTCTATTAAATGTCGGGTGGTCTATAATGCACAGGGTATCATCTGTAATGTGTGTGCAGGCCACCCAGGCATTTTCCTCTACTCCCATGTATGGCACACACTGTGACCTGTACCTAAGGTTTGAAAGGGGTTACTTCTCACAAGAACATCTATTAAGGGATGCAAGATATGTGCTAGAACCTTGGCTTATATCTGCTATGAGAAACCCACACAACCCCACTCAACAAGGTTACATCACTGTATGCACATAGACTAGAAATATCATAACAGTGTTTATATAGGCTGCTGAAATAATGTTTTCTCTCTCTAGATGCATCTAGAGGTGCCCTGCCATATAACCCTACCACTCTGCCAAAATATTGACTGTATGTGTCATCTTGTATAAAGGTATAGTTAAAAACAGTTGCAGCAGGCTGCCCCAGTAGAAGAACTGCAGTTCCTCGCAGCAGACAGTGGCGGTTGACACAGATGAGTGGTCATATGAGGAACCAGCAGCAGAGTACAATTATGGCAGACTGAGACAGGCACAATATGCCATGGCACTTACTAAGAGGCAGCAAATTGCACATATACTCAGCACTTAACATAAGAGCCAAGTAGATACAAACTGTAACACTGATGTGTACAAACAAACCAGACTTTGCTTACCCATGCAATGGCTGCCCACTGCTGAGCATTAGATATAAGCAATCCCAGACTACTATGTTCTCAGGAGCATTAGCAAATTTATATGATCAACCAATCACAAAGAAATATTAAAATACATAAACATAAGTAAGCAGTGACAGTAAGAGTCAATGACACCTATACAGGAATATCGTAACAATAACTGATATATCCATAATACATGCACACCGGGTGGAAGTATAGACAGTTACACTTACAGAAGAACAGTTACTAGTATGCAGTCGGTGAGTAACATCACAGAAACAAAACTGTCTAAACAGTGCATGCACTTGTAATATCCCCTATGCATAACCACCTGCAAAATGTATAAACTACTGAAGGAAACAAAAATTAGCAGATGCAAGAATATACATGTACTAAGATGGTACACAGCCCTCATTACAGTTATTTATCAACATACTAAAAGAATCAGTTATTTGTACTTAACAATACATTCCTTGAACATTTTCAGATTAGTGCTAATAATTGCTGTCATTATTTTGTTCGGCAACACTTGGGGAATTAAGACAGTCTTCCCTAGCACAATTGAAGTTCCATAGCTCTATGCCTTGCTTGTATGGTATAGATAACTCCATGTGGGCATATAGAATAGGTTCATAGGTAGGTACTAGGCTATTGGCCCTGGGGCCTATACAAGCCCAGCCAAAAAGGTACCCTGGCTTTTGCCATCCAAGAAAATGATTTTCCTTTGCCACTGTCGAGCAGAGCCACAGAAGTTATCCCCGGGGTGAATTTCCTATTTCCCATTCAATCATCAAGATTTTTCTTGGAGTGCTAATGAGGAGCTTTATTTGATATAGATAAGTAGTTTATTCCAGAGTATGGGAAGTCTCTGGGACAGGAATCTATCCCTCCGGCATCTTCTGTTTATTGTGGTGACAAGGTTTAGGTCCCTAGAGTGTGTAGCTCGGAGGGATTGGGATTTCTTTAAGTGGGGCATGTCCAACAGCTCTGGGTTTGACATAGCTTTGTATGTTAGGCAGAGATCACCTCTGAGTAGGCGATATGCGACGGAGTAAAGCTGGAGTTTTTTGAGACAGTCTGCGTAGGGCATCTGTTTGAGGCTGGTAATCCTCTTTGTGAGGTATTTCTGCGGCCTTTCCAGTTGTTGCAGATGTCTTGTTGAGGTACATACCAAAAGGGGCGTTGTACTCTATAATGGGTCTAATGAGTGATGAGTAGAGGGGAACAATGGCGTCTTTTTTTCTGGATGAGAAACCTTTTGTGATGAGGTGTGCCACATAGAAGGATTTGCTGACTACTGTGGCGATATGATTATCAAAAGAGAGACTGCTGTCCACCTGTGTCCCAAGGTCTCTTATCACGCTTTCAGTGTTAAGTATACTACCACCTATGTTGTAGTTCATGGGTACAGAGTTTTTACCATAGGGGATGGGAATGCATTTTTGGCATTGAGCTTGAGGCCATGGCTTTGACACCAGGCATCTGTCTCAGTGAGGCCCTTTTGTAGGATGTCCACATCGTTAGGAGTTTCAATTATGGCTCCTAGTTTGCAGTCATCTGCAAACTTCGTTAGCCAAAGACCTTCTGTGTTAGCCTGTACCAAACAGGAGAGGATCCAGGACTGAACGCTGTGGTACTCCACTTGTCACTGGTCTGAAGTCGGGTATGTTAATTAGCCCTCAACTCATTATCATTTCTGAATTACTTGAAGTGCTGAGGAGGTAAACATGGTGCTGGTTCCCACACGATGAAGTGCACACATTTTTTCAGTACAAGAGCAGGGATTACAATAGTTTGTGCTAGTTAATTCCTTGCAAATGTGTTTCATTAGCAGTGCTCAGTGTTAATTGTTGCTGCTAATGAGAATTAAACTTTTCAGATGGCATGTCAGACAAAAAAAAAGTCTTGCAAATAAGTTTTAAGTTATATTTATGTACTTAGGACTGAACCTTGATGCACACGTTTGTCAGCATTTTGTAAAGTAATGTGAGGTGCTGTACATACATCTCATACATAAGAATTAAGATTGCTAAGAATGGTTGCAACCTGCAGCATATATGCACTGTAAAAAAAAAAAAAAAACCTTCAACACATTCCTCATACAAAGATACTACAATGAAGTAATGTACAACAACTGCAGCTATCAGTAAGTCTTCCCTGGCAGATACGTTGTTTTGACCCTCATGCCATGTACTTGACTTTCTCCTTTTTCATTTAAATGTTCATATGGCACACCATGTTTTTGACATCAGTGTTTCATTGTAATGCTGTAGATGCAGTGTCCAAATCTTGTGAAGGTGTCATCTACATGAAAGTAAACATCCTTTCCCAAAATATTTTACTTGTTGAAACCCACTAAGTTGAGAGTTCATTACACTGAGTTTTTACTGATAAATTACAAGTTGCAAGAATGCTGAGTCCACAGACCCCTACGATGATGAAACCACACTAATTGGAACCACCAACAAATGCAAACCAGCAAATAAGTTGGCTAAAAAAAATCTCCATTTAATACTTATTGTTGAGCGCTTTCAGCCACATGAATGTGGGCTTCATCAGAACATCACAATACAAATCTTTTACAGTTTAAGTACTACTTTTGGCGCCAAAACTCAATAGTAAGTGTTTTAAAGTGATATGTGCACCAAAATTACATTCAAAAAATTACTTTCAAAAATATGTACTATTAAATTCCTAATACATAAATGCTTAAAATGTTATAAAATATATTCATCTTACATTTAAAATAATATGCTTCGAATATACCCTAAAACTACTTTCTACATAATTGCTAACTGTTCACTGTGTTGAACCCAGATCCTTGTGCAAATTTATCATTAACTCCATAGTTACTTGATTCTTGAACAGAATAAAAGAAATGCATCACAACAATAAACTACTAAAAAACTTACTAACATGCTTTCAAATAAAAAACGTGCAAAAACAATATAAAAACTATACATGAAACAATACTATTGCACAACTGTACTACTTTTACCATTGGCAATGTTGTGTCGGTGTGTAATGATTTAAAACACTATTGATGCATTAACTACTTCCTTGCTAACAAATGTTTGATAGATATGTGATCGTTAAGCCCCGGTGGGGTAGAGGCATCAGTATATAATTGCCACCAAATTTCTTTATAACCTAAGGTGGCCTTATGGTTACCACCTCTAGTGTCTGTTGCAATATTTTCCATGATGGCAAATCTAAAACTATGCATGTCCCCACACTTCTCTATATGTCTATGAAGGGCATTTTTTACATCTTTCTTCCTGATACTATATAAGTTGTCATAAGTATGTTTTTTAAAACTTCTTTCAGTTTTCCCTATATAGTATCTTGAACACATCATACATTTTGCTAAATATATAACAAGTTTAGAATTACAGTTGCCTTCTTTGAACTTAATCCTAGTTTTATTAATATTATTTAAAGTAATCCCTTCATCTATCACCTGACATTGATTACAGCATTCACATTTCTTGGTATGCTTCATGCAACAATCTATGTTATTCTTTATTGTCCCTCGTTCCAAATGCATCTTGATATTGAAACCCATTTTATACACAAATAAAAGACAAGGTGTCCAACAGAAAAGGCAAAGCACGATAAAAAGTTCACTGTTTAATTATAAAATGAAGCGCTTTTCATTGTCGTATATACTGCAACTTCTTCATATTCAATGTTTAAATAGTAAGGAACATGTATGGAAATTGTTGGTTTGAATCTGAAGAAGTTGCCGTTTATACGGCAATGAAAAGCACTTCATTTTATAATTAAACAGTGAACTTTTTATCGTGATTTGCCTTTTTTTTGGATACCTTGTCTTTTATTTATTTTTACCAGTTTGTCTTATTTTTTTGGTCGTCCATTTTATACACAGATACAGGCTTGGGACCTATAATTTTCACAATATCTTGATCAACCATCATGACATTCCAATTACTAGTCAAGATGTCCATAACTTTGTTGGTGTATGGTCCATATTCCAAAATACATGCTCTGTTAAAAGCAGTATTAGTGGAACTCACCAGTTCTACTCCTTTAAATAAATAACACTGAATTTTATCAATTTTTCAATTTTTTTTTTTGTTTTACTTTATCCTTAATGTGACGGCACAGAGCAATGGTGCTGGTCATCAGTGCCCTGCAGGGAATGAAAGCTCACAGCCTATGGCAAAAACTTAACCATCACTCATGAAAAAGAGTGGAGGCAGTGTACCTTATTTTCGACATTAATGAATGCAGAGAATGACAATACTGTTGCAACTTGAATTGCTTCTTGTGTTAATGAATTATATCCTGAACATCAGTTTAATAGGTGCAGGGTTTGAATCCACTTGATGAGTATTACACATGTTCATCGTGTTACACTGCTGCAGTCATCCCTCTTGGGTTATCCTGCCGGCAGGCGGTCCCGCAGTCGGCCCGAGTTCCAAAGTCTTGGTTCGGCGTCGGTTGCTGTTGCTTCTTCCCTGATGTCAGTGCGCCAGGGGTATATAAGATGCATCTGACGCCATTTTCTTCAGTCTTTCTTGCCGCGCGGTGCCCGAAGCAGAAGCAGTTCGCAAGTACCGGTCGGCCGACTCCTGAGATTTTCAAATCGAATTTCAGACCGAAGTCTTCATAAAGCTAAGTACCCCGTTGGGGAACCTTTGTTTGCCTCAGACCAATGTCAGAAAAAGTTAACAATTGCATTTCTTGTGGGAAGCAAATACATCATAAGGACTTTCATTCTTATTGTATTCCTTGCCTAGGCCCAGACCACGACTTCACAGGTTGTCGGTTTTGTGCTAGGTTTAATAAACAAACTGTTAAACGTCGGTTTGATTTCGCCCAACATTATTTTGGTAGGAAATTTAATTATACCATGCTGTCGGAGCAACCGACGACCGGAATGCATAAAAAACGCAAAGATAAGGACTGGCAGCCGAAATCCAAACTGGACTCCGAGGCCTCTGCTAGGCCAGTCGCCAGTTCTCCAGTTTTCAGTGAGGTGCCTACGCAGCCCCTGATAACCACTGATTTAGAACCCTAGGCGAAATCCGATTCACAAGCAGAAATTACTAGGCTTCCACAACCTTTACCTTTAGGCCCTTCCGACTCCATACGTGAAGGAGATTCCGGTGCAGTTGAAACACCTTCAGTTGCTGAAGGTGTCTTCAGACCGACTACACTCACTATTGAATCTTAACTGAAAACTCCATTAAAAACAAAGAAGACTGCACAGCATTCTCCAGTACAAGGCCCCATGCCTAGGAAACAGATGCTTAAGATGGCTGAAGACTTAATTACCCTAATCAGGGGTTCCCATCCCCCTCCTGATAAAAGGCCAAGGTAGGAGGAGGACTACGCTTCCTCTGACCAGGTTTCAATTTCCTCAGACTCTTCTGAGGAACAGGAATATTCCTTTCTCCCTTATGAAGATTCTGATGCTGAAGAGTCTATCCATTCTGCATCTCCCCCAGAAGACTACTCTTTTGGGGAAACCTTACATACTATGAGGGAACATTTCCACTGGGAAGGCCAGGATTACTCTGATTCTAAGAAAAGGCTCCCAGAGTTCCTTTTACTACCCTAGCACAGACCACTTGCAATTCCACCTGTGTTAGACATTGTGGATGATGTTTATTCAGAATCTAGCCTTAACCCAGATTCACTACCTCCTGCATCAGCCAAACCAGACAGATACTACAGTGTCCCTGACTCATACAAATTCCTGTATAAAAGCCCTGTTGCTGACCCAGAAACCATTTCCCAGGGTCCCAAAGGGGTTAAAGCTTCTACTGCTAAAAATCCTGTGCCCTCTGAAAGGGATTCTAGAGCACTAGACAGATGGGGAAAGAAAGTATATACCTCAGCTACTCTAGCTATGAGGGCCTTAAATTATCAGTTTCAAATGCTGAAATAGCAACAATATCTGATGTCTCAATTAAAACAAAAAATGCTCGTACATACCAGCCAGATTACAAGGAAATGCAAGATTTGTTGCATTCAGCTGAACAAGTGGGAAAACATACTTTGCAATGTGGATTTCATTCATTGGAAGCTTCTTGTAGAGCAGCAGTGACAGGGTCTGTCATATGTAGGCATGCTTGGTTAGAAGAACAAACTTTACCTGATCATGTTAAAGCAAAGTTATTGGATGCACCCTTACAGCAGGATGTTTTACTTGGTGTAAAAGCAGAAGTTGTTTTAAAGAAAATGGAGGATAAGGCAAAATTTATGCAGACGGTCAAGGATTTTTTACAGGTTCAACCTCCTCGTTTCAGCAGAAATCGGCCAACCAAAAACTGGTGCTTTCCAGCTTCTGCCAGACCATAGAGGGGCAGATACAGACACCCAAGAGGCAGAGGCCAGCCACAAGACTCTTACCAGCCTCGACAATGAAGTGCCACAACCCAAAAAGGAGGAGAAGACAGGTCTCATACTACCAGAAGACAAACACAATGACTTACCCCTCAGACTACCAAGCAAAACCCTCTTGGCAGCTCTCTTGGGGGGAAAACTAGCACTCTTTGCAAACAATTGGCACATCATCACAAAAGACAAATGGGTTCTAAATATTGTATCTCAAGGATACAAATTCCACTTTCACACTTTGCCAAGGATAAAAGGAATGCGAACCTGCCACCGAATCAATGGGCAGAGGCTCAAAAGCAAATTACAGCTCTCATGGACATGAGAGCCATTCAACAGGTTCCTACACAGGAGCAAAGACAAGGATTTAAGCTCAAGACTGTTTCTAGTTCCACGAAAGGACAAAGCCTGGAGACCCATTTTGGACCTCTCAATACTAAACACATACCTGGAAGTACCCAAATTCAAGATGCTAACACTACAGCAACTTCTTCCCATACTGGGCAAGAAGGCTTGGCTAGTAACGTTGGACCTCAAGGAGGCATACCTGCATGTCCCTATCAGACATAATTGCAGAAGATACCTCCGATTTATTGCGGGTTCAACCCATTACCAATTCTCTGCACTGCCCTTTGGATTATCTACTGCGCCCAGGGTCTTCACAAAATGCCTGGCACCAGTAATTGCATACTGCAGACAAAGAGGGATTCAAATATATCCATACCTGGACGACTGCCTTATTTAAGCAGAAAGCAAGGACATTCTATTAAAGCATCTGGCGTTTGTCAAAAACCTACTAAGTTGCCTAGGGTACACAGTAAATGAAAAGAAGTCAAAACTAGTGCCCTCACAAGACATAATATTACTGGGTGCCAGCTTAAATACAACGGCCCAGATGGCTTACCTCATGCCAGACAAGCAAAGACAACTGACTCAATACTTCAAAATGATGGCAACAAAGACCCAACTCCCTGCAAGAAAAATTCTGCAGACCTTGGGATTCATGGCATCTTGCATACTACTAATACCATTTGCAAAACTGCATGTGAGGAAATTACAATGGTATCTGAAAAGCGTATGGTCTCAACACAGCCACAGCTTGGAAACAATAATTCCACTCATTCTCTGCCTTCAACAGGAGTTTCTATGGTGGGCTCAGGCATGTCACCTCAACAAGGGTCAGCCTTTCACCTTACCCACAGCCAGGCAAACTATAACCACAGATGCATCGGATTATGCCTGGGGGACACATAAGGCAGGACAGTGTATTCAGGGCAAATGGTCTGCAAACCAAAGACATCTACATATCAATCAAAAAGAGATGCTAGCTGTACAAAATGCCCTAACAGCTTTCAAGGACCTCCTACATCTAGGACAACTAATAAAGACGGACAACACCACAGTGATGTGGTTCATAAACAAGCAAGGGGGCACACACTCCTACCCTCTATGCAGACAAGCAATGACCTTGTGGAACACAGGACTGACCTACCAAGTTCAACTACAAGCACAATTCCTGCCAGGAAAGAAAAACACACTGGCAGACGATCTAAGCAGAAACATCACAGATCCTCATGAGTGGAAACTAGATCCACAAGTATTCGCAATGATAACTTAAAAATGGGGGAGCACAGACATAGATCTGTTTGCTTCCCCCCAAAACTACCAACTACGGAAATTCTGCACAAGGACATACCACACACTAGCTTGGAAAGTGGATGCCCTCTCATTCAGTTGGAAAACATTGACAGTGTATGCCTTTCCTCCACTGCCTCTTCTGGCAAAGGTGCTGCTGAAAGCCAGATTAGAGAGGCCACAAATGATACTCATTGCTCCAGACTGGTCACACCAACACTGGTATCCAATACTAAGGAATATGGCTCAAGGCCCACCATGGATTTTGCTTACAATTCCTCACCTGCTCACTCATCAAAATAATCAGATTCTACACAGCCAGCTCAAGACTTTAAATCTGGCTGCATGGCAAATTGCCTAAATAACCAGTCAACACTTCTCTCTAAACCTGTGCTGGACATCATTCTGGAGGCCAGGAGGCCCAGCACCAGGAAAGTCTATTCAGACAAATGGAAAAGATTCTGCGCCTGGAAGCAGGCTAAAGGCCAAAATCCCCTTGTCCCAAATATTCCTCAGATTCTTCAATATTTAACTGAGATGTTGCACAAAGGACTCTCCTTCTCATCTCTTAAGATCCACGCCTCAGCTATTTCAGCTCAGTACAACACGGATCCTCCTATATTTTCACATCCATTACTAAGACAGTTACTCAGAGGGGCTAAGAACATAAGACCGCCCCGGAGAGCACCAACACCAACTTGGGATCTCAACTTTGTTCTGGAAAAGCAAAAACTTAAAAACATCATACGTGTATTTGGTTTGGCACCGTTTTGTTCTGGAAAAGCTTACACTTCCGCCCTTTGAACCATCTTTCACTGCTGATTTACAGTTCCTATCATGGAAAACTGCCCTGCTGCTAGCAGTAACTTCAGCACGAAGAGTCTCAGAACTACAGGCCCTAATGGCAGTGGAGCCTTTCATCATTTTTCATCAAGACAGAGTCTCTTTATGAACTAACCCTTCCTTTATGCCAAAGGTGTTATCCAGTGTGGCCCTAAACCAAACCATTCATTTGCCCACCTTTTATCCAAACCCCCAGAACAAAGGGGAAAGGCTCCTACACTCTTTGGACATTCACAGGCAATTACGTTCTACTTGGATACAACTAAGGCTTTCAGAAAATCTGACCAGCTCTTTGTATCCTATGCTGCAGGATCTCAAGAAAAAGCTATCTCAAAACAGACCATTTCAAAATGGGTAGGACATTGTATCCGTTTCTGCTACACACACCATGGGAAGTCTGTGCCTGGTAACATCAGGCCCCATTCCACCCGGGCTACAGCTACATCAACAGCCTTCCTCAGAGGGGTACCAACCAAGGATATTTTGGAGGCTGCAACTTGGAGTTCAGTGCACACCTTCACCAAGCACTATCACTTACCTCTATACTCTAAAACCAGAGCTGGCTTTGCCACTGCAGTTCTGCAGGGCCTACTAGCCTCTCCAAACCCTGTTTAGTTCCACCACCCATCCTTAGCTTTGGGATTCGACCCAAGAGTGATGACTGCAACAGTGTAACACAATGAACATAGTACAGTTTTGTACCTACCATAAATGTAGATGTTTGAGTGTTCACACTGTTGCAGTCCAGGTTACCCTCCCTCCATCCCCTCTGAACTAGCTGGACTTATCTATTCCTTTCTATCCTATACAACCTCTGTGGTATATTTGCTTGTGACTGAAGATATTGTTTTATTTTTATATGTATATTTTTATATAGCAATATGTATTGCCTACCTATTGGGGGCACCTGACATCTGGGGCAAGAAAAACTGAAGAAAATGGCGTCTGATGCATCTTATATACCCCTGGCGCACTGACATCAGGGGAGAAGCGACAGCAGCCGACGCCGGACCAAGACTTTGGAACTTGGGCCGACTGCAGGACCGCCTGACGGCAGGATAACCCAAGAGTGATGACTGCAAAAGTGTGAACACTCGAACATCTACATTTATGGTAGGTAAAAAACTGTACTTTTTCTGTGGCATAATATATATCATCCCTCAGATTTTTTTTTTTTTGATGACACTGCAAATCAGTTTTAAGAATGGTAATGTTGCAATAAAACTGTGTACTGTAGCTGCTATTTTTATTTATTTATTTATTTATTTGCTGACATTTGTTAACCGGGTTAGTCCAACTGGGATTTTGTCCCATTTTCAGTGGAGACCCGAGGAGAAAAGCTCCAGAAAATACAATATATAATTACAGTATAAGAAAACAAGTAGTATCGTTCAGCCCAGGATACTCTATTGCACCAAGTTTCAATTGCCAGCACATTTCTCTGTGTAGGAGCTGATTTTCCCAGTCACTACAATAATTTATTTATTTATTTATTGACATTTGTTAAACTTGATAATGTGACTTACTTGTCACCAGAAGGGACGATACCACTAATTGTAATAACAATTTTCTGTGTGCATGCTGTGGAATAAACAGTACATGTGCAGTACCAAGAAAAAACAGAGCTTGGAAATTACTAATGTAATTCAATATGAAGAACACAGCTGACAAAATATGTGAATAGTGCTTCAGTGGCATACCTGCATACTGATGACTATTACTTCAGAATGCATACTTCCTTTGAGGTATCTCATCTTGTATACTCTGCCAGGTCTGTTTCTATAGTACTTTCCATAACATAAAACAATTGTGGTTTCATTAAAACAAAACAAGCACATCATATACATAGACAAAGATAATGTTCTGACATAAAAATATCATTTTTAGTCACTTGCACAACAGTTGGCATAGAGCACTGTCAGTAGTCAGGAATGACTGCAGATAGGCATGACACTTGTCTTCCTATGGCATAAACTTATAAATGATTATGTATGTGCTAAGACTTTGTCACCAGCCACACACATAGGCTTTGTATCAGCACACATCAGTTAGCACTGAAGATACAAAAATTAATGCAAAATTTTAAACAGAAAATGACGCCATCCTTCCTCAGCTAGCTGCAGTGGAGACCTCACCGGCAGTAAGGCACTCGGCGCTTCCGGGTCACAACTTGTCAGCAGTGCCTTATCAGCACTTTCACTGCATCTACCATCTGCATCAGGTGACTCTGCTCTGGAGGCTGGTGCAGTGGTACCCACTGGGAGTAGTATCAGTGGATGTGGCAGTTATATCACCCGAAAGTAGATGACCGGTATGGTGGAGGAGATTATGGAGAAAGGCCTTGGTGCTTGCATCAGCCATATGAAAGGATCCTGCACCACTGCCCCAGATGTCTGAGAGAGAAGACAGTGGTGACAATTCAGAGGGTAAAGATTAGATCCCCACTGTATTTATACAGGATTGGGATATGCCTCCAAAGTCCCATCCTAACTCTAATCCTGCTGTCACTCACACTCCTGTGTCCATCACCATCCCTGTTTGTTCTGCATGTGTGCACCTGCTACGTACCCTACCCTATGCACCTACCCATCTTATTCCGAAATACATTCCCCACCATTCCTGTCACTTAAAAAAGCAATTTAAGGGTGTCCAAGTCACAGAAAAACTATGCCCCATATGTAACTCTCAACTTTGCATGTGTGATTGTGTGTTATACACTTGATGTGGTCCATTTGGTCAAGCACCGTTAAGTTGTTGTCGCACATTCTTTGTACAAATAAAATGTTAGCTTGTGAAGAAGTGTATAGCTATGGTCCTCTCCCATCACCATCTTGCTCATTCCTTGATTACCTCCCCCATGTCCTACCCTCTACTTTGCTCCTGATTTTCATCACTGTCCAATCAACCCCATTTCACACCTCTAATCTGGTTAAAAATAGAGTCACACACAACACATATAGCCATAAGTGGCTTATAAATAGAAATCTGTATTTTTGCACTGAGTATATGCATTATGCTTGGCATCGAGCAGCAGTGTTAAGTAACTTTAAATGGTACTTCATGTCCTGTAGCACAAACTGATGAATTTGCCTACAGACACATTTCCGTGGTGGTCCTCACTGTAATGTGCTTAACCCAGCTGCATGAAATAAAGCAATTCTGATATTAGTCTGGAGAGGTCATGTCTGACTTAATATAGGATGATTTTGTGATTTTTGATCGACACATTAATGGTGTCTGTTTGACCAAGCATATTGTCTATTCCCCCCCATACGTGTGTCTTTCTTACTTCACTATGTGCTGTCTGGTGCTTGTGATATGACTTCTCATGTGACATCAGTGGTTAATGCACAGCTGATGAGTATGTGGACTTGAGGAGTTATTCAGATCCAGCAGTGTGGATCTAGTGCGAGTATGTCAGTGAATGGTAGCAGGCAGGGTTGGCTTATCCAAAATATCTGATGTATAGAATTCTACTTAGTGGTAACATTTTTACAGGAAGAGGGATTCCGTGAGTGTTATACTCCCTTTTATGGAAGCCATATGCATTCCAACATACTATTTGAGCCATCCCATCAAGTTTGTGCTTTCTAACAACTGTGATATGACTTCTTCTATGGCACTGGGGGCTAATGCACATCTCTAGTGAATATGCACTTGGGTAGGTGTTCAAATTTGTCAATGTGTACATCATATGAGGGTGTATGTAAATAGTGACAGCCATGAATGTGTTACTTGAGATGTAATATGTACCATTCTACTTAGGGGTAACATTAGCACATCCAGTCCTCTAAGTGTTGTAGCAAAAATGTTATCCATGTTATCTCAATTATGAGTCCCTTACGCTGACTGTAGTGGGAACATAGAATATTGAAATTAATCATTATCCCTATAACATTGATACTTGCGTACTCTTTCAGTATCCTTTTGAAGATAAGCACATTTTGTTATTTTTTTTTTAATATGAACAGGAAGGGTATTCCATCTTGCTGATGCAACCTAAGTACCTTCTCCCCTAGTAATAGTGTAAAGAAAAGGTGGTTAAACATAAGAACACTTTGCTCTGTAGGTTATAAAGGGTCATAATGAGATGCTACAGTGTTTGTTGCTAGGTTTGGGCAGTGTTCCAAATGCAGCAGCATAAATGTGAGTGCTTTGAGCAGTAAGGTGGCTGTAGCTGTTACAGGTAGGTATTTCGTCTCAAGTCACCCTAGGCAAAATCCCATACCACTTCCTTGCAAGCTGTAGGTCCCCTCTCCATGACCCAGGAAAACCCTTAAAACATACTTAAGCTTACTGGAAACACTTATTATACAACCCAATGCCATATTCATGGGCAACTTTAATTAATCCATTATTAACTGGGAATCATATATGACACCAAACATGCAGGCACAGAGATTACTGGATTTTGTAAATACAAACTTCCTGGACCAGATGGTTAGTACGCTGGCCAGCAGTGCAAATATACTGGATCTGGTCCTCACTAATATGGGAGAGTGCTGCACATCCCCTAGTATAATGTCCTTTCTGGTAATGTCAGACCACAAAACGGTCTCCTTTGAAGTAAAAATAAAACCCGGAAACCCAGCTAACCCTGGAATGTTCAGGAACGAATCTTAGGCTAACTTCCTACTATTTAGTGATAACCTGGTAAAATTTCAAGCCCCATTAAACCCTGAGAACACTGCTGCCACTCTCGTCAAACTAAATAAACAACTCCGAAGACAAATAAAGTTAACTAAATTCAAATTTAGCCTCCTAGGCCAAGCACACCCTCAAAATATAGTTTAGCTATGTCTGCAACCTCAAAGGCAACACACAGTTGTATGTAGAGTGCATTGCTAATGGAGCCATGTGTACTGATCCAGAAAGTATAGCCCGACAAAATTAACTCTAACTTTACCCCTCTCTCCCCCTCAACCTCCCTCAGGAAATACCATCAAATGTAGCCTCCCGTCTATCACTAGCGAACAGATCCTAAATGCTCTAAGGCCAGGAACTCTGCATCAGTAGGCCTAGACAGTATCCCAGGATGCCTTTTAAATAGCATAAAACATGACCTGTTAGGTGCTCTGGAATTGCTGTTTAACAGTAGCTCCATATAGACGTCATGCCTCACAAATGAAGAAGAGAAACCATTATCTCTCTGCATAAAGGTGGGCCATTTACACATCCTGTAAACTACAGACCCATAAGTCTCACTAGTCTCATATGCAAAGCCATGGAAAGAATTATCACAGAAATTATCAATAATGACGTAGGAAACCTCCAGACAATGGAACCAACATTTCCGAAAGGGCAGGTCATGCCTACTCAAACTGGTGGACTTCTTTGAGAAGGATAACAAAGCAACCCCACTAGGGAATTGTTGATAAACCCAAGAGGTTGGCTATAAATCCTTATGTCACCCAGTGGATAGCCAGCTGGCTCTCAAACAGGACCCAGGAACTTAGAATTGGAGAGTCCACCTCTACAGTAAGTTCAGTCACAAGCAGAGTCCATCAGGGATTGGTCCTGGGTCTGGGCCAATGTCAAGGGCCTTTGGCTGAACAAATTTGCTGACTGTTGCAAATTAAGAGCAGTCATAGAATTCCCAACAGACCTAATGTTCTCCAGGAAGGGCTGACACAGATAAATAACTTGTGTCAGAGCCATGGACTAAAATTAAATGCCAAGAAATGCATAACAGTATCCTTCAGGAAGTCATCCACCCCTGGTAACTGTTGTATTGAAAACACACCTCTAAGAGTCAACCCAATAATCAGGAACTTGGGGACACACGTAGATAGTAATTTAGTCTCTGACCATCACTTGTCTACAGTAGTGAGGAAATAATTCTATATTGTGCAGCTTATACACAAAGGTATGGTATCTAGGTCCAAGGAGGTCATTTTTTCACTATATTCAGCATTCATCAGACCTGTCATTGAGTACAGTGCCCCCTTTAGCCTGTACCTAACCAGGCACATTCAGCAACTGGAATGTCCACAAAGATTTCACACTAAAAGTAATTAACATGTCCCATGTAGACTGCCTCAAAGCTGTATCCTGTCTCCTGCAGGCGTTTAAGTTTTTGGTACCAATGCCCCTCTTTTCCTTTTAGGATTGCATCAAGTTGGCAAGTTGGCCCTCTTTCCTTTTGCAGTCCTCATACTGACAGATTTGGACAACGTTAAATAGCTTTCTTCTACGACTGACAGTGGCAATGTATCCTCCTAATTTATTATTTTACCTCCTGATGACCTGTCCTTTGGGAAGGTCCTAAATATAAAGTCCATCTTGGATTGGCTAACTGTTTTCTGCTCTTTTTTCAAAAGATGCCTGTATAGATATCTATGACAAACATATGTGGTGGTATAGTAACATTCATCTTTTTGAAAATGATGTTCATCGTGTTTCACTGTTGCATTCATTACACTTGGGGATTATCCTGCTGGCAGGCGACCCGCAGTCGGCCAGAGTTCCAAAGTCTTGGTCCGGCATCGGTTGCTGTCGCCTCTTCCCTGACGTCAGTGCGCCAGGGGTATAAAAGATGCAACCGACACCATTTTCTCCAGTCTTTCTTGCCACGCGGTGCCCGAAGCAAAAGCAGTTCGCAAGTGCCGGTCGGCCGACTCCTGAGATTTTCAAAATTGAGTTTCAGAACCGAAGTCTTCAATAAAGCTAAGTACCCCGTTGGGGAAACTTTTTCTTGCTCGAGACCGATGTCAGTAAAAGTTAATAATTGTATTTCTTGTGGGAAGCAAATACCTCATAAGGACTTTCACTCTTACCGTATTCATTGCCTAGGCCCTGACCACGACGTTATCAGTTGTCGGTTTTGTGCTAGATTCAATAAACGCACTATTAAACGTCAGTTTGATTTTGCTTTACATTATTTTGGCCAAAGGTTTAATTACATAATGCTGTCGGAACAACCGACAACCGGAATATATAAAAAATGCAAAGACAAAGAAAAAGACAGGCATCCGAGGTCCAAAACCAACGATGAAGCCTCTTCTAAGTGAATCACCGGTTCTCAGTGAGGCGCTTTCGCAGCCCCTGACACCCGCTACCTCAGAGCCGCAGGCCGTAACCGATAGCCACATGGAGACACCGAGGCCCGTGGAAACTCAAGGTATTGGGCCTATGGAAACTATTCCCTCAGATGGGTCCCGAGCCGCTGAGCAGGCACCGGCTTCTGAGGGTGTTTTCAGACCTTCACAGCTTACAGTTAAGCCCACTACAGCAGCAAAGGCAAAGTCAAAAACAACATTAAAGACAAGGAAACAACTACAGCATTCTCCAGAACAGTCATCCATGCCAAAGAAACAGATGCTTAAAATGGCCGAAGACCTAATTACTTTAATCAGGGGTTCCCATCCCCCTCCTGACAAAAGGCCTAGGCAAGACACTGACTATGATTCCTCTGACCAGGTTTCCATTTCCTCTGATTCCTCTTCTGATCAGGCATATTCTCTCCCTCCCTATGAGGACTCTGATACAGAAGAAGTCTATACCTTCAGCCTCCCCACCTGAGGATTATTCTTTTGGGGAAACCCTGCACACCATGAGGGAGCATTTCCATTGGGAGAGCCAGGATTATTCAGAATCCAAGAAAAGACTCAGAGACTTTCTTTTATTGCCTCAGCACAGGCCCCTGGCTAACCCCCTGTGCTTGATATTGTGGATGATGTTTTTTCTGAATCCAGTCTGTCCCCTGATTCTTTACCCACTGCACCAGTGAAGCCAGACAGGTACTACAGGGTCCCTGACTCTCATAAATTTCTTTACAAAAACCCCGCTGCAGACACAGAAACAATTTCTCAGGGTCCTAAAGGGGGTTAAGGCTTCCACTGCTAAAAATCCTGTCCCCTCAGATAGGGATTCCAGAGCACTGGACAGATGGGTGAAAAAAGTTTACACTTCTGCTACTTTAGCTATAAGGGCTTTAAACTGCCAGTTTCACATGCTTAAATATCAACAGTACCTCATGTCATTGTTAAAACAAAAAATGGTTTCAAATTCAGAAAGTCCTGACAGTAAGGAAATGCAGGATTTATTGCATGCAGTTGAACAAGTGGGAAAGCATACTCTGCAATGTGGTTTTGATTCATTAGAGGCTTCTTGTAGAGCTGCAGTTACAGGCTCTGTTATTCGAAGGCATGCTTAGTTGAAAGAACAAAGTTTACCTGATCATGTTAAAGTAAAATTATTGGATGCTCCACTACAGCATGATACTCTGTTTGGTGTTAAAGAAAATGGAGGATAAAGCCAAATCAATGCAGACAGTGAAAGATTTCTTACAGGTTCAACCACCTAGATTTAGCAGAAACTGGCCTTCAAAAAATTGGTCCTTTCCAGTGTCGGACAGGCCACAAAGAGGCAGATACAGACGCCCAAGAGGCAGATCTCAGCCCCAAGGCTCCTACAGACCTAAACAATGGGGTGCTTCAGCCCCCAAAGGAGGGGAAGATAAATCACAACCTTATAGGAAACAGTCCCAATGACTTTCCTCTACAAATGCCAAGCACTTACCTTTTGACAGCACCCCTAAGGGGAAAGCTAGCACTTTTCTCAAAAAATTGGCACATGATCACCCAGGACCATTGGGTGCTGAATATTGTTTCTCAGGGTTACAGGTTCCACTTTCACACGCTTCCAAAATCAAAAGGTATGCCAGACCTGCCACAACACCAATGGGCAGAGGCACAAACGCAGATTGCTGCTCTTATGGACATGGGAGCTATTCAAAAAGTTACACAGCAAGAACAGGGACAAGGATTTTACTCAAGACTTTTCTCAGTACCCAGAAAGGACAAAGCCTGGAGACCAATACTGGACCTGTCAATCCTAAATACTTTTCTGGATGTTCCAAAATTCACAATGTTAACACTACAACAACTTCTGCCCATGCTGGGCAAGAAGGCTTGGCTAGTTACTTTGGACCTCAAGGAGGCATACCTGCATGTCCCAATCAGACAGTCTTGCAGAAGATACCTCAGATTCATAGCAAGCTCAGTGCATTACCAATTCTCTGCACCGCCCTTTGGGTTATCTACTGCACCCAGGGTCTTCACAAAATGCCTGGCACCAGTAATTGCATTTTGCAGACTAAAAGGAATTCAAATATATCCCTACTTGGACGACTGCCTTATTTAAGCAGAGAGCAAGGACATTCTTCTAAAGCATCTGGCATTTGTAAAAAGATTACTAATTTACCTAGGGTACACAGTAAATGAAAAGAAATCAAAACTAGTGCCCTCTCAAGAGATAATATTCCTGGGTGCAAGCTTAAATACAACTGCCCAGATAGCTTATACAACTGCCCAGATAGCTTATCTCATGCCAGACAAACAAAGGCAACTGACTCATTACTTTCAAATGATGGCAACAAAAACCCAGCTCCCTGCAAGAAAAATTCTGCAGGCCCTGGGCTTCATGACAAACTGCATTCTACTAATTCCATTTGCAAAACTGCATATGAGGAAACTACAATGGTATCTAAAAAGTGTTTGGAGTCAGCATTGTCACAGCCTGGAGACAATCATTACTTTAATTCCCTGCCTGCAACAGGAGTTTCGATGGTGGTCCCAGGCCTGTCACCACAACAAGGGACAGCTTTTCACCTTACCTACAGCCAGGCAGACAATAACAACAGATGCATCGGATTATGGCTGGCGGGCACATATGGCAGGAAAATGTATTCAGGGCACGTGGCCCAAGGAACAAATGCATCTTCACATCAATCAAAAAGAGATGCTAGCTGTACAGAATGCCCTGACAGCTTTCAAGGACCTACTACGTCCAGGACAACTATTAATAAAGACAGACAATACCACAGTTATGTGGTACATAAACAAGCAAGGGGGCACACATTCCTACCCCCTATGCAGGCAAGCCATGACTTTGTGGAACACAGCACTGACCTATCAAGTTCATCTGCAGGCACAATTCCTGCCAGGAACAAAAAATACACTGGCAGACGAACTAAGCAGAAATCTCATGGACCCTCATGAATGGAAGCTAAATCCACAAGTGTTCAGCATGGTAACGAGGAAATGGGGAAGCCCAGACATAGATCTTTTTGCCTCCCCTCACAATTACCAAATACAGAAATTTTGCACAAGAACTTATCACTCTCAAGCGTGGAAAGTGGATGCTCTATCATTCAGCTGGAAAGGCCTGACAGTCTATGCCTTCCCTCCGATGCCTCTTCTTACCAAAGTGCTACTAAAATGCAGACAAGAAAGGCCAAAAATGATCCTGATCGCCCCAGTCTGGCCACGCCAGTACTGGTACCCAATCCTAAAGAACTTGTTTCAAGACTCAGCTTGGCTTCTGCCTCAAATTCCTCATCTTCTGACACAACAAAACAATCAGATTCTGCACAGTCAACTCAGAACCTTAAACCTGGCAGCATGGCGGATAATGTAGCCACTCAGACTGCACCTCTCTCTAAAGCTGTTATGGATGTCATTTTAGAAGCCAGGAGGCCCAGCACTAGGAAATCTTATGCAGAAAAATGGAAGAGATTCTGTGCTTGGAACCAGGCTCAAGGGCTCGAACCACTTGATTTTACATTACCTAACTGAGATGCTGGACAAAGGCTTATCTTTTTCATCTATTAAAATCCACGTCTCTGCCATTTCAGCCCATTACAATACTGAACCTCCTATTTTTTCACATCTCTACTACGACAATACCTCAGAGGGGCAAAAAATATAAGACCCCCAAGGAGAGCACCAGTACCAACTTGGGACCTCAATTTTGTTTTAGAAAAACTCACTGCCTCCTTTTGAACCAGCCAGCACAGCTGATCTAAAATTCTTATCATGGAAAACTGCTCTGCTCCTAGCAATAACTTCAGCAAGAAGAGTCTCAGAGTTAAAGGTATTAATGGCTGTGGAACCTTTCCTCATTTTTCATTAGGACAGGGTTTCTCTAAGGACAAACCCAACATTCATGCCAAAAGTGGTCTCCAATGTGACTTTAAACCAAACCATTCATTTACCTACTTTTTACCCAAATCCCCAGAATAAAGGGGAGAGACTTCTGCACGCTTTGGATATACACAGACAGCTATGATTCTATTTGGACAAAACAAAAGCTTTCAGAAAAAACTGAGCAACTGTTTGTAGCCTATGCTGCAGGATCACAAGGAAAGCCTATTACAAAGCAGACAATCTCAAAATGGATAGACACTGCATCCGCTTCTGTTATGCACAACATGGCAAATCAGTGCCTAAGGGCATCAGGCCTCATTCTACCAGAGCAGCAGCCACTTCAGCAGCTTTCCTCAGAGGAGCACCAACCAAAGACATTTTAGAAGCTGCAGCCTGGAGCTCAGTGCACACTTTCCCCCATCCCTTATTTTCTAAAACCAACCTTTGTGATTTGAGGGTTTACCTCTTTAATAATTTACCCCGCCCCCCCTCAGGGGATTTTAACCCAAGGGAATGCTGCAAAAAAAATAAATATACTTTTCCTCCAAAATGTAATGTTTTTTCCTGTTTCCCAGGACCCCCCACCTCCTTTGCTGGGCTTTTCTGTCTTTTCTCTTCCCTTGTGGTGTTTTTTTAGATGAAGGTGTTTATTTATAAGTTTTGGATATTTTTTTTTAGTTTTGGGGATGAATTGGGGAAGAAAATGAAAAAAATGGATTTTGATTTTTATATGGAATATAGGAAGAGGGAAGGGGAAAATTTGGAATGGGATTATAAGGTCCCGTTAAGCTGGTGAATAACCCAAAATTTAATTTTTGGGGGTCCAATGTATTTTTAAAACCCCCTTTTAAGTTTTTTTTTATAATTTATTTAAAATTTTTTTTATTTTTATATTAAATTTTATTAATTTTAAATTAATTACTTTTTATTTTATAAAATTTTTAATTTTTTTTTTTTTTTTTTATTAAATGATTTTATTATTTATTAAAACTAAGTTTTTATTTTTTGTTTTTTAAAAGTCTATTAAATTTAGCAATATTCCAATCTTTAATTTATAAATTTTTTTTTATTAAAAATAAATTTTTGGGAATTTGATTTTTTGTTTAAAAAATATTTTATATTTTAAATTTTTATTTATAAATATTAATGTTTTTATTTAAATGTTTTTTTTTTAAAAATTAAATTTATAAATGAAAATTTTAATTTAAATTTGAAATTTAAATTTTTTTAAAATGTTTATAAAAAGATTGGGGGTTATTATTGTATTTTAAAGTTTTAAAAAAATGTATTATTTGTTTAATTATTTTTAAATGAATTGATTTTTATTTATTTAATTTAAAGGTTATATAATTAAAAATTAATAAATTTATAAATATATTGTTTTTGTATTATTATTTAGAGAATTGCAAAAAAATTTTTTTTAAAAAAAAAAAGATTTTTATTATTTAAAGATAAAATTATAATATTGTATTATATAAAATTTATATTGATTAATGGGCCCTTTAGTTAATAAAACAATTTATTAAAAAATTTTATAAATTTTCAAAAAGGTAAAAAGAATTATTTTGTCAAATAATAATATGGCTAATTTTTGTTTATAATTTTTAAATAAAAAATTAATTATGATATTTTTTGGGGAAAATTTAATAAAAAGATTTTTGTTTTAAATTTTAAAAATTTGTTTTCTTTATTTTGGCTTTGAGCCTTTTCCCAAAAAAAGTTATTAAGCCCCATTTTAAAAACTGCGAAAGAGTTTTTTTTTCCATGTCCAACTTATGCCCAAAAGAATTTTGGGGACTTTCTTAAGTTATTTTATTTTGTTAAATTCCCCCCCCTTTTGCCTATTTTTCCGGGTACTTTTTTATAAAACAGTTTCATTTTTTGGGCCCAAGAGGTTTCAAAATGTTTTATTTATTTGACTTTTCAAAATTTTTGGAATCCCACTAAATTTTAAAATTTGGGTTTTTCTTCCCAATTTAAAAAAACATTTATTTAGGGTTTGTGGGGTTTTTTAAAAATTTTCCCTGTTTTATTAAATTTTAAAAATCAGGGAAAATTTTTTATTTTTTGTTTTGGGGAAAAACCCCGGATATTTTCCCAAATTTGTTTAAACCCCATTTTGGGTTTTTTATTTTTTTTCCCAGCAAAAATTTTTTTTAAGAAAATTTTTTTTTCCCATTTAATTTTTATTTTTTTTAGAAAATTGGTTCCCCCCCTTCCCCCGATTTTTACAGTGGGGCTTTTTTTTTTTATTTATTATTGTTATCCTATGGTCCTCTGCCTCATCTTTACACTGTCAGGTACTTTTCTACTAAAAGAGCTAGTAAGTTGGACATTGGCTAATATTGCACAAGAGAGCTGCAGAAATGTTTTATTTATTATGCTATTCATTATTCCCCAAAAGTCTTTATGGACACTGCCCAGTCTGAACCATCACATAAAAATTGTGAGATTTTGTGGAGCTCTCCTGAAGTCTTGAGTCATAATGCCATTATTGCTGAAGGGCTGTGGGTGGTTACAGTAAATCTGATGGTCTGTTGTTACTTGGATATGTAAACACTACAGAAAAATGTTTCATTTTTTTTGTTTATGGGGTACTTGGTAAGTCTAGTTATGATTATTTCAGTCCCAGGGTATTTCCCAGTAGTCTGAGTGTTGGCAGAAGTGCTAGAGTGCAAGACTGTCCTGGTCTTTGTGTACCCCTGTAGTTACGGTGACACCATCCTGGGACGCTTTATCCTTAGAATCTTTCCTTTGTCTTGTCTTGGCTACATGCGCTGGATATTTCTTTCAGCCAGGACAAATTGTACTTAGTTTTGATACAGGCTATTACCTTCATAGGTTCCATTCTGGACTTTATATGTTAAATTTTTCTTCTTGTAGAAGGAACTTGAGATCATGAACATGACCATGTGGGTTACATTGTGCCCCACAATCCTGTCAGAGATCCTTCTTTGCAAGCTTATTTTAAAGCATTGTTTCTTTCCACCTCCACATGAGACTGATTAGGTAGGCTACTTGCTGTCAACGCATTCTAAAGTTACCAGTCTGTTACAAATGTGCTGCTAGGTTTGGATTCTTGGTGCTGCTTATAATAATGGTATGTTTCTCCACACACCCTGAATCTGCATTTTTAATTCTCCCACCAAGATTACATCAAAGGATTGATGACTAGATTAGAGAGTTAAGGGTTGCACATGGAACTGTCTCCATAGCAGCCTCCTGGAACCTGATGCTGTTTTTCTGGCCTTCTGGACATTTGTGATGTACCTTGGGTGAGCAGAAGTGCTGACAACATTGACAGCCACTTGGTCGTTAAGTACAAACAAGCAAGAAGAACTGTTTATTAGCTTCTCTCCAGGGAAGCAGGTCATATCTGGTAGTGGACCACTCATTGTCATTTTTTTTTGTTTGTTTAATCCAGGCCTCAGAAAAATCAGTCATCCTGATTCACAGTGGTAGTCCTCTCCTGGAGCTTAGAATGAAAAGCAGTGTTCAAATTTCTAATTTCTGGCCAGTACTAGATGCTTTGTCTTTAAAAGGTAAACAAAGCCCATATTCAGTTGAGCTGATCAGAGATAAGTAGATGATGGACTATTTTTTGTGATCTAGGTGAGCATTTGTGTAGGCATATTCATTTATGTAGCCCCATTCCCCCACATGCTTTCCATTGATTTCCTGCTGTCTGGCAAAGCTTTAAGTGGAAAGGGCATAATGACCCTTAAATGCCTTTGGTGATTTTAAAAAGTTTTGTTCTGTGCTGTTCAGTCCCCTGGTTCTTTGAGACCCTGCCTCATGAGAAAGGACCAGTTATGGAATAAGGGCATCTTTCATTTCAGAACCATGTTTCTGTAATGATGCTTTTTCTTCCCCGGAGATCTTTTGGCAGGCATGATCCAGGCGGTACTACCAGAAAGAAACTTTCAGCAGAACTACATCCAAGGCTAAGTGGAAGAAGTAACTTGTCTTTATGTGCTGTAAAGCTTGCTTCTTCCCTGTTAGGCAATGTTTTCACACGATTGCCTTACTTCAGACTTCTTTTTGATTTGGCCGTCAACATTTTCTACCATTAAAATTCATGTTTTTGCACTTTCAGGCCTTGTGACCCAGTAAGGGTCTTTCAAAATAAGATTTTACTGTTAATGAGTGTACACTGTACCTGTTAATCATGAAAAGAGAGTATGCAGTGAATGCTCCACTTAGATATTTGAATTTATGTTGGTCTTCATTGCTTCAAAGAATCATTATGTAAGTGAAAACTCGCACTTTTTACATTTATATTATTGTGTACATATTGTCTTTTTTATGGTTGTCTGGTTTGGTAGAGTGAAGATCTTGTGGCCATCAGGTGATGTCCCTACATCACACTCTCTACCAAATATATGAACTGAAGCATAGGCCACAGGTAGAATTTCCACCATTAATAGGAGTCTTGGCTATTTAAACAGTTTTGCTAAAAGGCACAAGGAAGATATTCCCAAATGTATACCCTCTAAAGGGTTTCTGTGATGTCAGCAAATATGATGATTATCCCATTTAAGTATTTTTCTAGAAAGTTGCAGTTTACTGTCCTCTGAATACAGTAGACTGTTTTTATAGTACAATGCAGATCTTATAGTCAGGTAGCACAGTAATATTGCATTCGAACAATTTAGAAGTTATGATTGGGTTTCTGATTGTAATTGCTTATTATATTTAAAACATATGTTTAATTTTTTTTTAGTGTTTCCTACCTAAATTACTGTAGCTAGTAGCTATAGCATAGTCTAGATGCAGGTTTGCTGCATCTGGGTCTGTTTGTAGTGGCTGTTGTATTCTGAACACATTTTCCATGTCATCTTTGATTGGAAGGGGCCCTTCTGCACCCTTGTGAGAGAATTTTGCTGACTGGATCCTGTTTGGTGAAGGATGATTGGTCTAGGGCTTGGAGTAAGCGCCCTCATTGGTTCTCATGATTTTTTTTTAAGTTTTTTTTTTTTTTTTTTTTTTTTTAAGTTTTTAGCTTCTGGTATTTAAGACCCGTATTTGAGCAGGTTTGCCCATGTTTGCGCATTGCTCGACACTGTATCCTGCTGCACAGTTGTGTGCTATAGCTGGACAGATAATTTTGACAGGTTTTCCCTTAGATACAGCTATAGTACATTAGTGTAGTCTTTATCCTTAGTACATTTCCAGTCTAAGAAGTATTGGTAGTGAGCTGTGGCCTTTTAGACCACCAGTTTAAAAACCCTGTCAGAAATACCCATCTACAGAGCACCTCCTAGATCAGTTCCTGAAAGCGACCCTTTGTGATAACAGTTCTTCAAGCCTAGCAGTAAGGACAGTTGGACTACCCCTGTTTCTCCTGCCAGCCTTGTTGACTTGGGTCTCCTGAGGCAGTGTAGCAACTGCCTCATGTACACTGGCAATACTCTACTAATAACTCATACTAGTACAGAGTGCAAGAGATGTATCTTCATCAAGAATCGTGAATCCCTGCTCTCTAGCACTCGAAACAGTAACACTGAATAGGTTGTCAACTCACTCACCACTGCTCATACACATAGTACACATCCAACATATAAGTCAACATACGTTGAGGTTCTTCCAAAAAAACTTACCAAAACACCAGAGACCTGCAAAACACAAGACTGCTACATCTAAAACGGTTCCCACAGCACCCAAGACACAACAACACCAGTGTCTCACCTACCAAGCCCTCCAGGCATAACACTCATAAACCAAATTTTCTTGTCATTGGAGACTCCATACAGAAACAAACAGATGTCCCACTCACCAGGTTAGTTAAGGAGAAAGTCATGGCCAGCTGCCTGTCCGGTGCCAGGATTCGTCAGATCACGCATGCACTCAGGTCTTTTGGCAACAACTACCATTATGATTCTGTCATAGCTCATGTTGGAGTGAACAACCTGAGACATACCTCACTGGACTATATGAAGAGAGACATGATAGAGCTCTCTGAGTATGTCCCAGGCAGCTATGTCCTTTGCCTTTAGCAGCATATTACCCTCACCTAAAATGATGCCACAGTATAAACAATATCAATTTTAATAATTGACTTGGTTTTTGGTGTCATTCAAAGGGGATCCTGTTTTTGCCAGCCTGAGATGACATGGTCGACAAACCTTTCTGCATTGCCAGAGATGGTTAGCACCTGGCACCACTAGGCTTTCAGCTGCTGGCAAAGGCTCTTGCCTCCCTCATAGTGCCTTTTTTTAGGCAAGGTCGCAAAAACAAAATTGCCAGTCAGAACAAAATAAGGGTTATGCTGCTGAAATATAGGAGCCTAAACCAAAAACTGCACACCCTGGAACCACAACTATCACTGGAGGATGTAGATGTCTGTGCAGTCACAGAAACCTGGTACAGGACCTTAGAGAGTACCCCAGCCTTGCAAGACTACAATGCCTTCCACACCTTCAGACTACAAGACGAATGTGTGAGAGCCAAAGGAAGCAGTGTTCCTGTCTTTATTAGAGATACATTTACATCCCAACTAGTTAGACGGGACAACTCCAGGGAGTTACTCTAAGTTCAGATTACTGTGGGTAAGACTCTCAAGTCATAGCTAGTTAAAGATCTCCCTCCATGAATCTTGATGTGCACAAGGCCTACTTGACCAAACTGGAGTTAATCCAAATATTGCCAAACACTATGGTGGGGATTTCAATTATTCCACCATCAATTGGGAAACGTACTCTAGCCCTAACTCACTAGAGCAAAAGTTCCTCTACTTTAACTCAAATTCCCTGGAAAAAAAATTGTTCAAACCCCAACAAGAGGAACAAACATGCTAGATCTGGTCTTCACGAACATGACAAACAGATGCACCACCGCAACTGGCAGACCCCCATTAGTTAAATCTGACCACAAATCAGTCACCTTCGAACTGGCACTAACACCAGAACTCACAAAGGGCGAAGTGAGACTTAAAAACTTCACCAAGGCAAACTATACCCTCCTAGGGGAAGGGATAAAAGCATTTCAAGCCCCACCCCCAGGTTGAAGTGGTATCTGCACCAAAGCTTAAGCTAAAACCATGTACAGTCACTTGTATAAGTGTATAGACTTGTTCAAGTGAGAATCAAAGCCAGAGCACCAAGTAAAAACTAGCCATCCTGGTGGACATCCAGCATCAACAAATGTTACAACAACTGCAACAAAGTTAGAAAACTAAGGCGAGGCCCCAATAATGGAAAAGTACCCTCTTCAGCCTCAACAGGCAAAGAAGACAACATGTCAAATTCTGTAAGGGTAATTTTGAGAAAAACCTAGCAGTCACAGCTAAGGATAGCCATAAGGCCTTTTACAGCTACGTACGCAGCCTAAAAGGTACGACCAAAGCATGTGTCAATCTAATGACTAACGGTATCACAAACACTAATCCTGCAGAGATAGCAAGCCTGCTGGCGAACAGATTTGGCTACAATTTCTCTCCCTAATCCCCTCCAAACTTATCACAAACCTTGCCCCCAACTTCCCCCCATCCTACATATCTGAAGAACAGGTCAGTAAAGCCTTGTCTAAGGCAAAAAACACAGCCTCTATGGGGCCAGACAGCATCCCAGGCTGTCTTCTAAACAAACAAAAACATGAACTAGCATCACAATTAAGTACCCTATTCAGTCACAGCGTAACCACAGGCTGTGTTCCTGTGGAATGGAGAACAGCAACAGTTATTCCCCTTCACAAAGGGAGCTTAGCAACAGACCCAGGGAATTATAGACCCATAAGGCTGACCAGCCTCATCTTAAGGCCATGGAACGTATCGTAATGGTCCTCATAAATAAAAGACACAGGCGACCTCCAAACCCTGGATCTGACCCCTAAATATGGCCTGCAACTTGAATAGGACATGCTGAAGGAACAGCTTTGTCTACAAGCGTCTACCACGTCTTTGGAATAGACTGCCAACTCATATGAAGCAGAGCACCTCTATGACACTGTTCAAAAGGAACCTGGATGAGTGGATGGGGCAACATAAATTCTTACCGGCAATAACTCTCACAACCCTCCTAGGCATGTGCAGTCATTACTAAATACAATCCTGTGTATTGACTTGAGTATCATTGGTATTACATTGGGATGAGATGGCTAGCCTTAAAATGAACTCTTGGTCATTAGCCTAATAACCTCCTATGATCCTATGTGTTTAAGACATGGATTCCAAGAAATTCACTTCAAGAGCAAAGCTCAAGAGGTGAATCTTCATGTTGAGAACACGTAATAAAATGTTGTGATCGGTGACCTGATCAGAATTCTTATCAGTTCGTGGATTTTATATCTGCTCCATATAGTACCAGTTACAGTGAAAAAAAAGAAAGAAATAGTGTAGGAGCTGTCAGACAGCAGCAGCATATCTCTCAACTTCTTTTCTTAAAAATTCTGGACAAATCCAAAAATAATGGGGGGACAAAGGATCAGAATCAGGGATGATTTTTAAACATTGCTCTAATTCAAAGTGAAGTTCTAATAGCTTTTAAAAGTTGGTTTTTACCCTTTTCCACTACTGTTTGCCAACCGGCACCGAACACTGTTAGTATCTAGAGTGAGACATGATCTTAAAAGCATTTAGGTGTGTTTAACAAACTTTTGTTAAGCACACCTAAGCACTGTTAAGATCTGATCTCACACTAATGAGGAGCTTAACAAGTTTATCTTTTTCCCAGTTTTGAAGTGTAATCACAGTGCTGTATATACTATATAGTGCTTTAACTCAACCTATTTGAATTATGAGTAAAAGAGTGGAACCAAAAGCTGGTTTCTGGGTGCCACAAGTACAGTTTTCTCATATTCTCAAAAGTCAATCTTAATAAGGATATATAATACATGCTATTACAAAAATTCATCATAGCATTAATAGTCACTCCCCAACAAGTACTGCCCGTACCGTTGATGCCGTACCACAGCTGGTTTTGAGGTGACAAAAATGTATAAAATACCTGGTTTTGGCCCCTCGTACCGCTGTTATCTCAGGATTTCAGTATACTTAGCAAAGCTATTGATACATTTGTTTTTCATATGCTTTCTGGCCACTTTTCCCAAGGTTACTTTTTATGAGGTAATATTAACTGTATCAAACTTAGACTTTAAGGACCTGGAGGAATGGAGGCAAGATTCTGTATCATCTGAAATGAAGCATCACACATTTAGGGCTGGCATTGCTTTTTTATTTTGGCTCCAGGCATCACCTGTGAGCTCTCTATTGTAGATCAAGCATATATAACATTACTCCATGTGTTCTACCTTAAGTGCAACCTTCTAGCTCTTCAAGGAGTGTTGCCCAAAGCCTAGTACCTAGTCTTTGGTGTAGGATGCATCATTGGTGAGAAGTCAATAACTTACTTTTTCTGCTAAGAAAAGGAAGTATGCGTGGCCTTTAGTGCTTAAATGTCTCCACCCACTTCAGCTGTATATCTTTCAAACAAAGGTCACTGACATGGAAGGAGGGTATACTATGCTAATGTCCATCTTACAGTAGGAATCAAGTTATTTTGTCTATGATTTGGAATTCTGATGTTGTCACAGCGTGCAGTGTATGTTCTGCAGATACTCATGAAAAATCTAACTGCATAGCGTTTGCTACCTTATATTTCTTTTTTTTTTTTCTGTAAGTTAAATGTAGGCAAGCCATGTAATACATATGGTAAAATTACTGCCATATAGTGAATTGGAAAGCAACGTTTTGTGATAATAAAATGATTCAGATGCTAGAAATGGGTGATTCTTGCAAGTCCTGAAAGTAGCAAGAAAGTTAGTTACATGCTGATTCCACAAGAATGACATTTCATGCATTAATTTATTGCTTTTTTGCTAAATCAGAAGTGAACTGTTCAAACAAAAACTTTTTAGCCATGACCCAGGGCAAAGGCAAACAAGTACATAATAGTCCATTGACTAGGTTTGTGCACCAGGCAATGTCACTAACAGCTGAAAATTAAGGAATGCAGACACAGGTAGAAACAAGGTTCACTGTTAAAACCCTGTCCAGGGAACATGTAATTATCAGTTTAAAACAAACTAGTTTCATTTGAGATGTGTACATTCATAGCAATTCAAGTCACTGAATTCAAAACTAAGTGTGGAGAAAGACCACCACAGAAACAACTGTAGTAGGAGCTGAAAAGTTTTAGTTTTATGTTGACAGTTTTTTACAAATATAACTATTTGATTTTCTGTAAGTAGATGGGAAATGATTTATTGTAAGGTATTCTTTTGAACAAAGAAGAGAAACTGTAAACCATTACATCAGTAAAATTATATGGAAAAGGGAAGAAAAAAGCAACATAAAAACAATGTCGGGACATACTCTAATGAAAAATTAAAACATTATTCCTTAAAATAGTTATTAGAAGGTGAGGCATCTTAGAATGTATAAGGCAACTGGACCCAGTGGCCATTTAATACCTTGCCATTAGCCACCCTTAGACCTTTCCTCCTTTTTCAAGGCGTAATGGGCCAGTCACACCAGGAGTATATTTGTGGATGCCCTCCAGATGTTCAAGTCCTTTTTAAAGGAAGAAAGTGTGCTATATTGCTTAATTTGGGGTGGAAGTTTGCTCCAGAGAAGAGGATAAAGATGCGTGGCAAATTGCATCCAAGGCATGGAAGGAACCTGACACAGCTGAACCCATCCCCAAGAAGCTAGTCTCAACAGGTTCTTCGTGGCTACCGAGGAAAGTTCACATTGGAGCAGTGGCCAAGCAGTGGATTCCTTGGTGGTAGCAGCAGCCACCAAGAAGTAACTTGCAGAGGAGAGCATTTCTGTCCATCCACCAAACAGAGAATCTCACACTCTGGGCAGGTTTGGGAAGTGAGTGTACACCTCAATCACTTTCTCAATTAGAGCACTTAACAACCTGGCACATTTCACATGTTTTTAAAGAGATTTGGTCAGTATTTCCACTTTTTTCCCAAGGACTTCATCTGCATATCAGAAGAAGACCCTTGATTCTCAGATGGCTTCCCTACTTTCCTTGTCTAATGCATGTACGTACCTTATATCTAATGCCACAGAAGGGGCACGTAGAGCAGCCAGCAGAGGTATTTCCTTCAGAAGGCATGCCAGGATGCAGATTTGTGATTTCGTGGATCACTTCTAGGCATCCTTCATTAATGCCCCTTATGATGGATCAACTCTTTTTGGTCCAAAAGCTAAAGAAACTTTTTCCAGAGGCGAACAGGATGGCAAATATTTATCTGCCATAGGAATCACATTCTCTACTCCCCTGAGGATCTTCTCCAGAAATCAGAAGGTGGGAAAGCGAATGTAGTTCTGAAAATCTCAGGGATTTTCTTCTGACACTTCTGGAGAGCAAGCTCTCCTTGAAAGAAGGAGAAATTCTAATAATGGACATTGCCTTAGAGGCAGAAGTGGTCCACAAAGTCAGGGCTTCAGAGTTACTTTCTTTGAGAAGCCCTATCAGCTTTCCCGAGAGGTCGTCTAACTGTCCTACTCTGGAGACAGTAGCAGGGGTGCTTATCTTTCCACTCCACTGTCTGGACAACCATTACCCAAGATAAGTGAGTGCAGAGAATAATTACCCGAGGCTACTTCATTCCAACTCACACTACTCCCCCTCTTCAAAAGAAAATTCCCAGTGTTTCACCCTCACAAAGGGAACGTTCAGCTTCAGAAGTAGAGGTGCTCATAAAAAATTGAGTCATCCAAGAGGTTCCACCAGATTAAGATTCTTTTTAGCACCAAAGAAAAATGGGTACCTTAGACCAATTTTGGATCTAAGTCAGTTAAACAAATTTAGCATTTGAAAAAAATTCATGGTTCTGTCAGTCCTTTCACTGCTGAAGAAAAATGAATGGATGTGTTTGATGGGTCTTCACAATAAGTATTACCACATCAATTTGGATATGCACTCCAGGAAGTATCTTTGCTTGCTTCTTTTCACATTGGAGAAGATCACACCCTCTCTTAGACTATCCAAGGATTTTGTATGGGGTACTTTCCTTTTATGCCCCCTGCTCAGAGAGCCAGTACCACTATGGGATAACACCATTGTTTTGCAGTCCTTGACAGGATCCCATTTTAAACCTGCTGTTAAGGCTGATTTGAAGTAGCTGTTCTGGAAGTCCTTATTTTTGGAGGCTGTAAAATCTGCCAGAAGAATTTCTGAGCACATGCGTTTTCTTCCAAACCTTCTTATTTCATTTTTCACAAAGACAGAGTCTATTTGAGAATTGGCCCATCCTTCCTACCAAAAGTGGCCTTTAAATTCTCCGTCAATCAAGCCATTAATCTGCCAGTATTTTTCCCAAATTTCTCTAACAAGAGTGAATATATTGTACATCTGCTGGATGTTCATCAACAACTGGATTTTTATTTACATCACACTGCTCCCAAAAGGAAATCTGATCAGCTTTTCATTTCCTTTTTAAAATCCAAATTGCGACAGGTTATCCAAAGTCTCTTTATTGACATGGCTGGCTGACTCAGTGTATTTCCTTTGTCTGTCAACTGAAGCGGTTGTCTTTTCCTTCAAAACCCAAAGCTTGTTCAACAAAATCAATGGCCTTATCTACCACCTTATTCTCTAGTGTCCCCACTGATAACATTTGTGCTGTGGCCACCTGGTCAAAAGTCCACACCTTCACTTCTCATTACAAATTGGGCATTCAGTCCAGATCCAGGGCTTTTTTTGGCTCTGCAATGCTCGGGAATATCCTTCCATGAGACTGGAAGTTCAAGTAGCTGGTAACTCTGCCTCATGAGTAGAGGAATGGACAGAAAAGACAGCTTCAGACACGAAAGCTATGTACTCACCATAACATTAGATCTTTGTTGTTGTAGTCCATCCATTCCTCTACTACCCTGTCTGTATTCCCCGTCTATGTTTTAGTTCTGTCACATAATCTTGTTCATCAGTTATACTTTTCTAGGAAAGATCTCCTAAAGATTTAGCTAGTCTCTCCACTATTTTCTTCACCACTACTCTTTGCCTATCGAGTAAATTCTTATTCCTTTTTATTAAGGATATTTTCAGGTAATTTTAAAGGGACAAACTTGATCTGAGGAAGGTCCGTAGCTCCTTTTGTGCACGGGGTTATGGGTAGGGGAAGGAGCCTGAGCACTGGATAGTAAGCTTCAAAATAGCAGAGGACAGATCTGACATCTGATCTGAGACCCCAGGAGTAGATGAATGGACGGAATGAGATGCAGATCTAATGTTATGAGGATTACATAACTTTTTAACCCATTTTTTGAGAACCAGTTGTTGATATGTTGGAACTTCTGCATTTCAGTGGGGTACCTGAGGGTGACACCAGACATGCAGTTATCCACAAACTTGGCTTATAAGAAATGCACATTTGTAATTTGGAGATCTGTGAAGTGTATGTCAAATATTAGGGGTCCCAGCACAGAGTCATGAGGTACACCACTAGTCACTTTCATGTTTGCTGAAGACACACCTACCACCCTCTCTAATTTGGTCCAATTTGCTGTCCGCCTAATTATGTGTGGCTCAATGTGGAGCTCATTCAGCTTTTTTGATATGGTAGCATGTAATATAGTGTCAAAAGCCTTAGCCAGGTCAAGGTAGGCTGTATGGACAGCATTTCCACTGACCACGGTTTGAGATAACTCTCTCCAAGAAGTTGAACCGATTTTTTAGACAGGATATACTTTTAACAAAGCAGAACTTTTGGGATCAAGCCCTATAAGGTTTTTTTTTTTTCAAACATCTTTATTAAATTTACTCATATGACAAAGGCGATCTTACATTTGTATAAGTGAAAAGCATACAAAATGATATAACTTTAGTTGCAAACAGCTTACATCACAGACACCATTGAAAAAACTGTAGTTGTAAACATTACACATCACTTGCAAACCATCCAGTCATTGTCAGTTAAGTATTATATAGGTTCATAGGTTCATAGGTTCATACTAGGCTATCTGCCCGAGGGCATTTATAAGCCTAGCCAGAGTGTGTGTGGCTTTCACCACCCCTTAGGATGAGAATACTATACCCATTAGTTTGCTGTGCCTCTGTCCAGCAGTGATACAGAGATGATTCCCGGGGTAAACCTATGATCTCCCATCCACTCGTCAAGATTTCTCTTGAACAGAGTCAGTGAGGGGCTCTGCCTCACATGGACTGGGATTCTGTTCCATAGTGTAGGGAGTCTCTGGGTGATGAATCTGTCCCTCCAGCACGTCCTATTTATATCCGTGTTGAGGTTTAAGTCTCTTGCTCTCGTGGCTCTGGTGGATTTGGATTTTTGAGGTGGAGCATGTCCATTAATTCGGGTTGGACATGGCCTTGTATGTCAGGCACAGATCACCTCTGAGCAGGCGGTATGCGACTGAATAGAGCTGGAGTTTCTTCAGTCGGGCATCGTATGACATATGTTTGAGCCTTTATCCTTTTGGTGAGGAACTTTTGGGGTCTTTCCAACTGCTGCAGGTGTCGGGTAAGGTACATTCAATGGGGCGTTGTACTCAATCATTGGTCTGATAAGTGAAGAGTACAGGGTACAATGACCTCTCCTGATCTGGATGTGAATCCCTTCACGATCAGGTGGGCAATGTAGAAGGTCTTCCTAACCACTTTGGCAATGTGAGTGTCAAAAGAGAGGTTACTGTCAACTTGGGTCCCCAGGTCCCTGATAACTTCTTCCGTGTTTAATGGATTACCACCTATGTGGTAATTAGGGGTTACCTTGTTTTTCCCAAAGGGTATGACTATACATTTTTGGCATTTAGCTTAAGGCCATGGCTCTGGCACCAGTTATCCATTTCTATGAGACCTTTCTGGAGGATGTCTGTGTCTGATGGAGTGTCAATTATGGTGCCCAGTTTGCAGTCATCTGCAAATTTTGTCAGCCACAATCCCCCTATGTTTGCCTACACTTCAGAAAAATAAATGCCGAACAAGAGGGGGCCCAGGACTGAGCCCTGTGGGACACCGCTCGTGACCGGCTTAGAGTCTGACATGGCACCAGCAACTCTAACCCTGTGTGTTCTGTCCTTGAGCCAGTTTGCAACCCATCTTGTGACATATGGGTTTACATCTAAGCTGGTGAGCTTTTCTATGATGCCCGAGTGGGGTATTGTGTCGAACGCTTTTGCTAGGTCAAGGTAGGCTGTGTGAACTGCCTTATCCTCATCAATGGCCTTAGTGACTGTTTTGAAAAAGTCGACCAAGTTCAAATCCTGCCTGTTAAACCTTGTTCGTGCTCTGCATATGTAGTTCCCACAATTTCCATTCTTTTCCTATGTTGTTTGCTCCTTCCCTTTTCTAAAGATCCTAATTCCAGTTGTTTTATCTCTGTTACTATTTTCACTACTTCTAGTAAAGTTGGTCTAGACTTAGATTTCTATTTTCTAGTAAATACTTTTTGTCAGCCACCATAATTAGACTCAGCAAGGTTTTACTATGTCTAGGCAATTCCAATTCTGTAGCATAACTCAAACAAATCATCTCTCCAATCAGTCCAATCTGTTCACCCAGCATCTCTGACAGAGCAGTCCGCAGGGAATCCCAAAAGTCTGCCAGCTCATCACACCTCCAGAAAATATGTTCCCAGCTACCTATTTCTTGCCCGTCACACCTCCAACATTTGCTGTCCACCTGACGATAAATCCTCTAGAGTCTACATGGGGTATAAAAAGAACTGTAAACACTTCCCGGCAAAGATTCTAAATCTTCAAAACTTTGTTGCATATTTGGGAGCTATACGTATATCCACCCATTATGTCTTTGTGAATTGCTTATCTAGTCGCTCTCCCCAATCCTTCCTAAGCTCCTCTGATTGATTCGTATAATTATCGTGCAGTATTTTATATGCTTTACTAATTATTTCTTTTTTAATGGTACCTTCTGCGCTAGATTCTATTAAAAACTCTACTAGTGCTGGTCTTTCATTTAGGAGCCCCCTGTTTCTTTCTCTTTGCCTATACTGTGATATCAGTCCTTGATAGGGAAGACAGTCTCTAACCTGCAGTCCAAATACATTTTTGGCCTCCTCCCATTCTATTACCTTTCCCTTTCTAGTTATTTACTCCCGATACCTTGGTTCCTTTGCCAGTTTTCTCCAATAAATTCCAGCCCCCTCGGTTATCTGTATCCCTGACCACAGTCAACCCTGTCAGCAAAATCTATTTTCTCCATTCTCATGCTGGTTTACTCTGCATGATTTTGGTTGTTCTCCTTAAGAGTCTGCATCCAAAATCCCAATCTCTACTTATTTCCTGAGCTTCCTCACAGTGTCAGCATCATTTCTTTACACTTTGAATTATAGTTATCTGCCTGTGGTATGTTATAAGAGTCTTAAATGCGTTGCTGAAAATACTCCCTCAAATTAGATAATCCTAGTCCACCTTGTTCTATCTGTAGAATCAGTTTATCCCACTTGACCCTTGCTGTCTTTCCTTCCCAGATAAAACCCTTCAACTCTTTAATTGCTATCCACAACTTCTCCTCAGGTTGATTAAAAGTGTGTCTGACCTGTGTATAACACTAAAGGGACTAAAAACATTTTAATGGCTTGTATCTTAGTATCCATATCCATATAACAAAACTTCCAGTTTCTCAATTTTTGTATTATCTTCTGTGTAGTCTCTTCTCACATATCCTTAGCTGCCACCACAGCGTCATTTCAAATCCATACTCCTAAATACTTCATTTTATCATGTCCCCATAAGTATGGATATTGTTGGACCAATTCGTGTGTGGTACATAATTTACCACTATTGCATTTGTTTTAGCTTCATTAATTTTGTATCCTGAGAATATTTGAAACTGTCTTAAAATGTTCCACAACACTGTAATTTCCCTTTCTGGTTTTGTCATGTATAAAATAACATCATCTGCAAATGGAGCCATCTTTTCCTGACTGCCATACCAATTATATCCTTGAATTAGTTGCTTAACAGCAGTCTTTCTAAACTCACGCATATTATTGAGGTAATCCTTATTTTCTGTTTAGTATTCTGTAGTTCCTTTTCTTGTTCATAGGTTCATACTAGGCTATCTGCCCTAGGGCATTTATAAGCCTAGCCAGAGTGTGTTTGGCTTTCGCCACCCATTTTAAATTAATTCTGCTATGCCCTTTTTCGAGGTTAGTATACTGTGCCTCTGTCTAACAGTGACACAGAAGTGATACCTGGGGTAAACATATGATCTCCCATCCACTCATCAAGATTCCTCTTGGAGAGAGTCAGTGAGGGACTCTGCCTAACCTGGACTGGGATTTTATTCCAGAGTGAAGGGAGCCTCTGGGTTATGAATCTGTCCCTCCAGCATGTCCTATTTATTTCAGTGCTGAGGTTCAAGTCTCTCGAGCGCGTAGCTCGATGGGATTTGGATTTTCTGAGGTGTGCAGCATGTCCATTAATTCCGGGTTGTTCTGAGAGATTTCCCCTATTTTGCAATACTTTATAACACTTTTCAAGCCTGCTAAATAATTATTGTTACTGTTTAGCCATATCTCCCTTTCTTTTATTTCCAACCTTGTTTTAAACTAATTTTAATTTCTAATTTTATCCCACTCCTTAGTTATGTTTTCAGAAGATAAATCTACCTTCTGTAGTAGCTCCTGAATTAATTCCACAATTCGTCTCTTTTCAACCGGTAGGTGGGAAAGCGCTAGTGTCTCATTTTCATTTCATTACCTTGTGTTTTTATTTATTTATTATTGGTGCATGATCTGAAATAGTTATTAGGTGCGTTTCAAGACCTTCAATTAAATACACATGTTCCTGTGAGATATAAAATCTATCTAGCCTAGCCCCCTTTTTGTATTTTGGTGAGTAATATATAAATTCACTCCAAACTCCTAGTACTGAATTCACATCTTCCATGCCAAACATTTTCATAAATGTCTTCAAAAGTCTACCCTCCCTTGTTGTATTTTCCCTTCTAGGCCCCCAGACACATCTTCACTGTTGCAAACCAAATTCTAGTCTCCACCTATAAGTAATATTCCTTGCTGAAAGCTAATTATTTCTCCCAAAATTTTCTTAAGCTCCATTATAGCAATTTTAGGGGGGATGTAAATGCATGCCAATGTGATCCTCCTCCCTAACCGTTAGCCCCTTAGTACTATGTATCTTCCATTATTATCTTTTTTCCTCATCTGTCACTATTGGAGCTCCTCTTGCAATTAATATAAGTAGTCCTCTTTTCCTTTGCCCCAAATATTCCTCTGAATAACCATCCTGAAACCTTTCTTTACCAAATTCACATGTTCAGTTCTTTCTGGGTGTATCTCCTGTAACATAGCTGTTTGCACTCTACATTTTTTAATATAGTTCACTACTCTTCCTTTTTTATATTTATCTGTAAGACCATTTACATTGAAAGGCATTACAGAAAGCATAATTTTCTGATTTAGTTATTATTACCACCTTTTATATGTAGCTGTTCTTTTGCTAAATGTCTAGTTCCAACTTTTACATTACATGTATGTACTGTTCAGCAGGTTGTTCTTATATACAGTTGTTTCATGTCATATCCATTTGCGCCTGTGTCACATCTTACATAACTTTTGTTTTTTTGAAAGGCCTCAAACACAACAAACAACCTCCCCCAAAAATCCTCCTAAAAACCTGTGAAATTTACAAAAACACACAAAACTATGTACATTTTCAAGTATTGAAGTTTTTGCTTCCTAATAAGAACATACATTCTAAGTTGATAGCTACACAGCTAGGCTAAAGTTAACCAAAAAGAAAGGTTAGTCATGCTAAGACGCATGGTATAGCCTGTGGTATTAGTAAGTGCTATTTAATTTTTTTATATCTATATGTCTCTCCCTGTTGAGAAAACACTTGAATCCTTTCAGTAAACACTTTTTCTCCAAGCCATTTTTCTTTATCAAGCTGTCTTCTATTGACATGCAAACCAGACACAAAACAACTAAGAGTACCTTGTTTATCAGAAAAGAAAGCCTTACAGTATTCAGTATTCATTTTCATTGACATGCTTTGTAATAAACATGTTACTGGATAATGCCTAGGGTTTTTACCCAGTCATTTCCCTATGCAAGCATGGGGAAAAGCACACTGTTTTTTCTTTTGTCATACTCTCTTAACCAGACCCTTCCACTCCCCCCCATCTCCTCCCCTGCTTATTCTTTTTTCATTGCAATGCCTACATTTTTTTAAACTGGACAAAGAAAAAGAGGGAAGGGTAAAATAAAAAAAACACCTGTTTATATTAGTATCCCAGTTGCATTTAAAAAAACCTGAGAGAATTTTACTTCAAGTTTAACTGGATGTTCTTCATACCACATTGCTGCAGTCCTAACACTTGGGTAGTCCGCTGTCCCAGTCGGCCCGAATACCAAAGTATATGGCTGACGTCGGTCAAGGCGCATTAGTCTGACGTCAGGACGTCAGGGTACAAATGCGCATGACCGACGTCATATCCTCAGTCTTTTTTGCCGCATGGTCCGATGCAGAAGCAGTTTTGCGAGTGCAGGTTGGCGTTCTGAAATTTTCTGAAGTCGGAGTTTCAGACCGAATCAAAGTTGGCTAAGTACCGTGGGGAATATTTTGGTTTTTCTTGCCTCAGTATTTAACCGGATGTCAGAAAAAGTGAATAACTGTATTTCTTGTGGGAAACAGATACCTCATAGGGATTACCATACCTTGTGTATACCTTGTTTAGGGCCTGAGCACGACGTTGTTGGATGTCGCTCTTGTGCTAGATTTAACAAACGCACTATAAAGAGAAGGTTAGACTGTGCCAGGTTAGTTTTGGGAAGCGTTGTAATTATAAAATGCCGCCGGATGCTCCCACGCCCGCTTCGCCCAAAAAGCGCAAGGACAAAGCAGTAAAGCCTAGGTTGGAAGAACCGTCAGTCCCGGACGCCGGTTCTTTAGAAGGCTCAGTGGAGCCGAAGGTTCTGCCAGAAGTTTCTTTGGAGTCTCAGGGAGAGACTTTACTGTTACAAGATGTGTCTTCTCAGGAGGTAGGCCAGGCTGAAGGGCTTCTCAGGTGGCTGTTCTCCCTCTCTTCCTAAGGTGGTTAGGCCTCCCTTCTGTTTCCAATGCTTCTTTGAGAGGCAGGCCAGGTTTATCTTCAGTGGGGGTCTCCTACTTCTTCAGGATCTTTGCCTAAGAAACATATGCTTAAAATGGCAGAAGATTGATTACTATGATTAGAGGTTCTATGCCCCCTCCTGATAAGAGGCCTAGGGTGGAACCTGAGCTTGAGAGTTTTGAGCAGTGTTCGAGGCTTCTGAGTCTTCGGCTGAAGACTTGCAGGAGTATCCTCCTTATTCTGATTCTGATGTGGATGATTCTACTCCTTCGGCTTCTCCTCCTGAGGATTTCTCTTTTCAGAGACTCTTCATTCCATGAGGGAGCATTTTAAATGGGAAGGCCAAGATTTCTCTGATTCCAGGAAGAGGCTTAGGGAATTTTGTTTTACCCCAGCATAGGCCTTTAGCTATACCTCCTGTTCTGGATGTGGTGGAAGATGTTTTTGCAGAGGCTTCCTGAACCCTGATTCTTTGCCTCCTGCCCCAGTTAAACCAGATAGATATTATAGGGTGCCTGAAGCTCATAAGTATCTTTTAAGAGTCCTAGGGCAGACCCAGAAACTGTTTCTCAGGGGCCTAAAGGTGTTAAGGCTTCTGTTGTTAAAAATCCTGTTCCTCCTGATAAAGAGGCAAGGGCTTTGGATAGATGGGGAAAGAAGGTGTATACTTCTTCCACTTTAGCCATGAGGGCTTTGAATTGCCAGTTCCACATGTTAAAATATCAAAATTATCTCCTTTCACAATTGAAGTCTAAGGTGGATGCTCTGGCGGAAGGTATTGAGTGTAAAGAGTTGCAGGATTTAGTTCATGTGTCTGAACAGGTGGGTAAGCATTCCTTGCAATGTGGTTTTGATGCTGTGCAGGCCTCTCGAGGGTGGCTGCCACTGGTTCTGTTCTTCAGAGGCACGCCTGGCTAAGGGATCAGAATTTAGCTGAGCATGTTAAGACAAGGATTTTGGATGTCCGTTACAGTCTGACGTGTTGTTTGGTTCGCCTGTGGAAGCTGTTTTAAAGAAAATGGAGGACAAGGCTAAGTCTATGCAGACTGTTAAAGATTTTTGCAGGTTCAGCCTCCAAGTTTAGTAGAAATTGGCCTACTAAGGGATGGACATATGCTGCTTATGATTCCCAGTCTAGGGGTAGGTCTAGACGTGGTAAGGGCAGAGCTCAAGGTTCTTTTAGGCCTAGGACAGGAGTTCACCTGCTCAGTCTTCTGGTGAAGGCAGGGGTCAGTCCTTTCTGTGAACAGACCCAATGACCTGCCTTTCAGCTGCCAGTGCTTTCGCCTGGCAGCACCTTTGGGAGGAAGGCTGGCACTTTTCAAAGAAAATTGGAGTTTAATTACCCAAGACAGATGGGTATTGATATCATTCACCACGGTTACAGGTTTTATTTCCATACCTTGCCTCCTTTCAAAGGCATGCCAGACATTCCTCCTCTACAAAGAAAAGAGGCTCACAAGCAAATTTCACTGTTACTCCAAATAGGGGCCATTCAGCCGGTTCCTGTGCCAGAAAGGGGCCTAGGATTTTATTCTCGCCTGTTCCTAGTACCAAAGAAGGGGAACACGTGGAGACCAATTTGGATTTATCTATCCTCAACACTTATCTGGACATTCCCAAGTTCAAAATGTTGACGCTACAACAGCTTTTACCTCTGCTGGGCAAGGATCACTGGATGGTAACTTTAGATCTCAAGGAGGCTTACCTTCATGTACCTATCAGACTAAGTTGCAGGAAGTATCTGCGTTCGAGCTGGGAATTCCCATTAACAGTTCTCTGCATTGCCCTTTGGCTTATCTACTGGGCCCAGAGTATTCACAAAGGTTCTGGCTCCAGTGATAGCTTACTTCAGGCTAAAAGGAATACAAATCTATCCTTACTTGGACGACTGCCTGATTCTGGCTCAAGAAAAGGAAGACCTTTACAGCATTTGGAATATGTGATAGCAGTGCTAAGATGCCTGGGGTATTCTGTGAACGAAATAAAGTCCAGTCTAGTACCCTCTCAAGACATGTGCTTTCTGGGTGTGAGACTGAATACAGCAACCAGATGGCCTTTTTAACCCCCGACAAACAAAAGAATCTTTCCCTTTACTTCCATCAACTATCTCTTCAGTCCGGGCTGACTGCAAGGACAGTCCTTCAAGCCTTAGGGTTCATGGCATCTTGTATTCTGGTGCTTCCCAATGCCAAACTGCATATGAGGAAGCTGCAATGGTATCTCAAAAATGTATGGACACAGCACTGCCAGGATTTGGACACTGTCATTCAAATAATACCTTGCATTCAAAAGGAATTTTTGTGGTGGGCTCAGGAATGTCACCTAACCAAGGGACTCTCTGTGACCCGGCCAGAGGAGTCAGATTCTAACGACAGATGCCTCAGACTTAGCTTGGGAGCTCATCTGAATGGAAAGTGGATACAAGACAAGTGGCCTGCCAGACTACAGCATCTACATATCAACATGAAGGAGATGTTAGCAGTCCAGTTTGCATTAATGGCTTTCAAGGAGTTACTTCTTCCAGGGCAGGTGTTGATTCTAACAGACAACACAACTGTCATGTGGTACATCAACAAACAAGGGGAACACATTCTTACCTCTATGCAGGCAAGCAGTGATTTTATGGGAGACTGCGCCAGCTTGCAACTAACTCTTCAGGCAAGGTTTCTGCCGGGAGCACAGAACTCCTTAGCAGATGTGTTAAGCAGACAAATCATGGATCCCCATGAGTGGAAACTGGATCTTCATGTATTTCGGAAATTGACAGTGTCATGGGGAACTCCAGACATAGATCTGTTCGCTTCTCCACTAAACCACCAGCTGCCAAAGTTTTGCACAAAAGGTTTCATCACACAGCTTGGAAAGTGGATGCTCTTTCTTTCAGTTGGACAAATCTTCATGTGTATGCCTTTCCACCTCTGCCTCTTCTCCCAAAGGTACTCCTAAAGGTCAGACAAGACAAGCCAAGGATGATTTTAATAGCTCCAGATTGGCCTCGGCAACACTGGTACCCATTACTGAGGAGTCTGGTAAGGAAGCCTCCATGGCCTTTACCTTTGATTCCACACCTATTGTCTCAGAGGGACGGTCATCTACTCAATGTCAAGCTTCACTCTCTTCATCTAACAGCCTGGCATATTCTGTTTTGAAGCACAGCAGGTCTCAACTTCCTCAACAAGTTTTGAATGTGATTATGGAAGCCAGAAGACCTAGTACAAGGAAAGTGTACGCAGAAAAATGGAAGAGATTTTTATTTTGGAGCGCAGCAAAGAATTTGGAGGTTTCTGAGCCTAATTTGAGTGTGGCTCTTCAATATCTGACTGAGTTATTGGACAAAGGTTTGTCTTTCTCTTCCATTAAGATTCATGCTGCAGCAATTTCAGCTCACTATGATTGTGACCCACCATTGTCTTCTCATCCTTTGTTCAAGCAATTTCTTAGAGGGGCAAAGAATATAGGACCCCAATGAGAGCTCCTACTCCTGCTTGGGATCTCAATTTTGTGTTGGAGAAACTTACTCTACAACCTTTTGAGCCTCAGCCACTGCTGAGTTGAAATATTTGTCATGGAAGACTGCTTTTGTTGGCCATTACTTCTGCAAGAAGGGTTTCTGAATTGCAGGCCCTTATGGCGGTTGAGCCTTTTTGATTTTCCATAAGGATAGGGTATCATTACGTACTAATCCTTCCTTTATGCCTAAGGTGGTTTCTAGTGTGGCTTTGAACCAAACTATTCATTTGCCTACTTTTTATGCAGATCCCCAAAATAAGGGGAAAAGATTTTGCACACTTTAGATGTACACAGGCAGTTGCTTATTATTTAAGCAGGACTAAGGATTTTAGGCAGTCTCAGCAGTTGTTTGTTTCTTTTGCTTTGAGTTCTCAGGGCAAGCCTGTGTCAAAACAAACTATTTCTAAGTGGATTGGGTTTTGCATTGCATTTTGTTATTCCCATCATGGCAAGGAGATTCCAGCTGGGATTAGGCCTCATTCCACTAGGGCTACTGCCACTTCAACAGCATTTCTAAGGGGGGTGGCAACTAAGGATATTTTGGAGGCAGCTACTTGGAGTTCAGTGCATACTTTCTCTAAGCATTACCACCTTCCTCTCTACTCTAAATCTAGGGCTGGTTTTGCCACGGCTATTTTGCAGGGCATGTTGTCAGTTCCTGCTTCTTTCTGATTTGCCAGCCTCCCTTACCTCTGCTTTGGGATTCTACCCAAGTGTTAGGACTGCAGCAATGTGGTATGAAGAACATAGTACAGTTTTGTACCTACCATAAATGTAGATGTTCGAAGATCCACATTGCTGCAGTCCAGTTTACCCTCCCTCCTTCCCCTCTGTGTTTAGGGGTGGTTGTGGGGGTGGGGTTATACTCTTGTAAATTTGTATATATTGTATATATATATATATATTTGGTGCAGGAGTGTTTGGTGTTTTTTGGTTTAGGCCTTATCTTTTTAGGGTCTTCTGACATCTGGGGCAAGAAAAGACTGAGGATATGACATCGGTCATGCGCATTTGTACCCTGACGTCCTGACGTCAGACTAATGCGCCTTGACCGACGTCAGCCATATACTTTGGTATTCGGGCCGACTGGGACAGCGGACTACCCAAGTGTTAGGACTGCAGCAATGTGGATCTTCGAACATCTACATTTATGGTAGGTACAAAACTGTACTTTTTGTATTATCTTTAAAGTTGTCACACCTGGGAAAACCCCTGATTGTTTTCAGGGAACATTATGTCCTAGCCAGTTTCTCTTTTCTTTTTTTTTTTTTCCCCTCAGCTTGTCCAGTTCCATTAGACTGTCTCCAGTTTCACTTTATCAGATCATCTACATGGAGACATGCTACAGAAATGCTACTTAGTATACATATTTGCAGGTACTAGAAAAATATTCAATATTCTTTTTTCATTTACGTGTTCTCTGTTTTAAAACAAAGGGTCCTTATCAGTCATTACCCCATGCAAGAATGAAAAAAAGCACATCAATTTGAACTATGTCATGCCCCATTAACCAGGCTTCCTTTTTCCTTTTTTTAATCATTACATTACCTCTGTGTCTCAAAACTGCACAAGAAGAAAGAGAAGAGGGGAGAAAAAAAAAACACCTGTTTACAATCCCCATTACACCCAAAAATAGCATGCAAAGAAAACCATGCAACACAGATACAATACTATTAAGAAAAGAAGGTGTTTTCTTTACTTAACAGTTAATGTTCTCCCCTCTGTTCCCCTCCCCAAAACATTTTACCGAACATTAATGACAGGGCATATACTTAAGTCTCCCACTCAGTAAACGAATTTTGAAGAAGTCCAATGTTTCCAGATTTTCTTGTGTTGTCATATTTTACAAATATATTTAATGCTTTGTAATCCCACATTGTTACTGATTATATTACTGTTCTTTTCCATCACCCAGATCCTGTTTCTGCTTCATTTCCAACGTACTCTTGATTCTTTTGGTCAACTTTCATGCTCACTTACTTCTCTCCAACATTTTCCGTTGAAATACTGGAAAAGTTTTCACAGGTGCAGTCTCTCTGTGGTCTTTATTACCAGAGGAGTGAGAAGCCGAATCTCTTCTTGTTTCACAGCTCAGTTTTTATTGGACAAACTTTTGTATTTCCTCCCTAGCATGCACTTCATCAAAAATGATTTTGTCCCTCAACAGAAGAATACCTTGAAGACAGCTGGATACTGCAGTTTAAATCTCACACCTGTGCCTCAGCATTCTCTGAATAGAGGGATTAATTTACTTCTCTTTTCCCTGGTGTACAATGAGTAATCATTCCCCACAAACGCTCTGCCATCTCCTACCTTTAGTATTTTGTCCTTCTGCCGCAGTTTTGACAAAATCAGTTCTTTCTGCTGGTAGGATTGCATCCTTACTATTAAAGGTATAGACAGCTTTCTTATAGCTAGATTTGGAGCATACCCACAATGTGCCCATTCAACTAATAAGTCCTGCTGTGAAATACCAGTCCAGCTGCTTATTTGTGCTTTCATAAATTTAATGCAGTCCTTCCTTCCAGCTTCTCTGGTGTAGCTGAAAATCTCAAGTTTTCTCTACATGCTCTGTCCTCTAATTGTATTTTTTTAAGCATCTCTTCCTGAGCAGTCTCATATTCAGCCAGCCTTTTCTTCATTTTGACCTCTGATTTTTGCAGCTTTATCATCTCATCTGAATATCTGCTTAAAGTTTCTTCCATTTGTTCCAGCCTTTTGTTGTTTGTGTTAATATACTCTATCAGTGTTTTGTTTATTTTAACCCGGTCTGTATGCAGTTGTCTTATATCATCCTGCAGGTTATTGGAATTCATGTCTGAAGGTTGCATTACATTTTGCTAAACAGCTGCAGAACTCTCCCTAGTTAGTTTCTTCCTCACTTTTTGTAGCTGATTTTTTCCAGGTCTTCTGTATTTCTGTATTCCTGGCATCCAGGTAGTGTACTTACTAGCCAGTTACTGAAAGTTGCCATAAACACAAGTCTAGTGGCCTTCTCTGCTGAGTTTCTGTTTTCACACTGGCAGAGCTAAAAACAAACTGTTATTCAGTGTGCAGCCATCTTGGAACTCCCAAGCCCTATAAGATTTTTGATATCACAGTTAAATAGGTCAGTTGTGATGCAGTGCATAGCTTTGCAGATGAGACTAATCAGGCGAATGAGTCTGTAGATGACCTTCCATGTCAGTGTTGCAGTATTCCTTACCTAAGGGGTCTCCTGCCAAGGACAGCCCATTGTCCAGCCAGTATACCAAAGCCTTTAGTTCTTATAGGTGTTGTATGTCACATGTATCCTCCTTGCATAAGGCATAGGGCATAAAAGTGACATACAGATGCACACACTCAGAACTTCTTTGTCGCCAGTCCAAATGTCATTGTTGAATGTCTGTCTGAATGCCTTTCTGCTGTGCTGATTACCAAGCCTTGTTTTCAGATAAGTGCCCCATTGGGGTTTCTTCTCTCTCTTTTTTGTAGATATTGTGTTCATGTAGTCCAGAAAGGGAAAATGTCGGTGTGAGGGTCAGATTCCCCATAAAGACAGTCACAGTCAGTGTCTCTTATGTTTGGGTGCTTCCCACGATCATAGGCAGTGCTCTGTCTGCTAGGCTTTTTTGCCTAAGACCCTACTTAGTTGTCTTTTCTCCTTGTCCATATATCTGAAGAACCAATGTCTTAAGTTGTTTGGGTCAGGGTGCTATGGCAGAATCTTCCCATCCCAAGGGCCATCCGTCTGCCAAGAAGAAGGCCAAAAAAGTTAGGTCTGATCTGGCTGCTCACCATTCTCCCCCACACATCTCTCTTGAGGCTGATGAAAGCCTGGAAGACTGTCCAGTGCTTGCTTTGGATACCTCTTCCACAGCCTGTATGGAGGCTGGCATGGATCCGATTTCTCATACTTCCTGTGAGACTTTTCAAACATCTGTACTTGATGTTGAGGGGAACCTCAGTTGATTATATCCAAAGGACTAAGGGGGATTCCTCAGATCCTAGTTAGGAAGGCAATTCCTGCAACCATTATTGAGTCTTGTTAAGGGTCTGACCCTCTGATTGTGTTTCGTGCGGATATATCACGGAAAAAGAAACAAAAACAAAGCATATTTCCTCTTGTTAAGGATCCCCAACATGAATGGCAGGATTTCACTCTGGGCTTATTTAATGTTTTGATGGCTTTGAAACCCCCCTCAAGGTGTCTCTGTGCCTGCTCCCCCCTGGTCGTCCACTCCATTCAAGAGACCTGTGGAATTAGATTCCTTGGATGAGGACCTGCACCCGGGGGAAGAATCTTTGGCTTACTCTACCCAAATCTCTTCCTCCTTGGACTACGGTTCAGAGGAGGAGGAATTCCCAAGTCCATATTCTAGCCTGTAGGAACTCTCCTTCAGGGATGCCATTGCCAGTATGCTTGCTCTTAAGTCTTTGAGATTCAGAAAAGATATTGTGAGCAACTGCAGCTGGAGTCTCGTAAGTCATCTGCGGTTCCTCCTGTTGTGGCTGCCCTTCTGGATACTTTCTCAGCAGTGCCTGTAGCCCCCTGCACCCAAGAAGCCGGGCAGATTCTGTAAAGTGCCTGTGGGGCACATATTTCTATGTAAATGGCCTTTTGATGACTCTTCTGTAGTGTCAGACTCTTTGACAAGCAATCCAAGCTATTGTTTTCTACCAAACTGTTGCTTTCTGATAAGAGTAGCAGGGCTGAACAAAAAAGGTTTACACTACTGTCACTTTAGGGCCATCGACTACCGGACTTATATGACCAGATATGTTCTGGTCCACCTTTCTCAGGTTTCTAAGGTGGTTTCTGATCTTCCTGACTTGAAGGATTTGTCCCTTTCCCTGCTGGGCTGTACTTCTCAAGTTGCATGCCAGTCAGTGAAATGCAGCCATAATGCAGCTGATGCCTCTTCCAGGGCTGCTACCTTTGGTTCAGTTGTGAGGCATTATTCTTGCCTTCGTCTTCAGGCTTTGCCTGCTGACATTAAGGCCAAACTTTTGGATGCTCCTATGGTTAAGAAAAATCTTTCTTGATCTGCTGCACCTGAACTCTGCAAGTTTCTCCAGGGCAAGGGTAAAGCCTTACAGGATCTGTAACACATTTTTGTTTCTCCAAGTCCCAAATTTCAGAGGAATTATCCATCAAAGTCTGCTTTTGTTCATAGGCAAGCTCACCCTCCTCCTAAGGGCATGGAGGGTTCTAGGCATTGTGCCTCTTGCTAAGTCTACTCAGACTCCTGCCACTCAGAAAACTGCTTCCCAGGACAAGATGGTTCTGTTTGACAGTTTGCTTACTCCAGCCCTTGGCTGGATTCCCTTGTCCCTCTGTCTTTTCCTGTATCTTCCAAATTGGCTACAAATCACTTCAGGCTCAGGGATTCTTTTGATTATCCATCTGGAATGTTTCATGGTTTGGAATTCCCTTCCTCTCATTTTCTAGAGGTTCTTCATTCTCTTTTGCTTCAGGTTGCCATTCAAGCCATTCCTCCTTCTCAAGTAGGGAAGGGAATTTACTCCAGAATATTTCTGGTGCCATGAATGGAGGGCACTTGGAGGCCACGTTTGGATTTTTCCAGACCGAACACCTTTCTCAAGATTCCTTCCTTTTAGATGTTATCTCTGCAGACATTATTTCCTCTTCTTTTATGTCAGGCCTTTATGGTATCTCTGGATCTCTAGGATACATACTTTCATGTCCCCTTCCATCTTCTCTTCAGGAAGTGTTTGCATTTCCCTGTCTTTTCTTTGCATTTTCATTTCTCTGCTTTGCCCTCTTGCCTCTGTACTGCTGCAAGGGTATTCACCAAATGTTTTGCTCCTGTTATTGGCTTTTGTTGGAAGTGAGGAATTCAGATCTTTCCCTATCTAGATGGCCTGCTTATTCAAGTTCCTTCTCCCAACACCCTGTTTCAGGATCTCAGGATTACTACTTCCCTGTTACAGAGTATGGGGTTCACTGTAAATCTTCAGAAATCAGTTCTGATACCTTCCCAGGATCATATTTTCCTCAGCTGCAGACTTCAGACATTTCCCATGCTGGCATATCTGCCTGCCCCCAAGGCTCTGTCCTTGATTACCTTTGTCCACTCCCTTCTTCCTCTGGCATCTGTCATGGCCAGGGAATTTCTCAGGGTTCTTGGGTTCATGGCTTCCTCCATGCCGCCTTTCGCCGTGTTCTATATGAGGAAGCTTAAGTGGTTTATCAAGTCAGTGTGGCTTCAACATTCCCACTCTCTGGACATCATGATATCTTTACTTCCCTGTCTCAAGTTTGAGCTTCAATGGTGGATTCTTTAACTTACACTCGACCCAGGGCTTCCTTTTCAAGCTCCAGTTCCAACTCAAGAGCTGTTTACAGATGCTTCAGATAGTGGGTGGGGTGCTACCTGTAGTCTCCTCAAGGTTTCAGGTGTATGGCTTCCTCATTAGAGATCAGACCACATCAGTATAAAGGAGATGAGGGCTCTACTTCTGGCTGTTCAGGCTTTTCATTCCCACTAGTTGCTCTTCTTGTGTACTCAAATAAGATGATGAGGCTTGGGTGTTCGATTAAGTTATTACACACAAACACATCAGGATGAATGATTGGAACATAAAACCTAAACGAACGAACTAACAAACTGACTGCTACACACATGCGTGCTTTCACTCTGGATGCTCATTCAAAATGGCACTCTTACTTGCACATGCTCAGTACTTATATGCATGTGCCCATAGACTGGAATGGCTCTTAAAGGTACAACACACACTCTGATCTACATCCTCCCTCTTTGACTGTTTTGTCATGCAAATGAAAATGACAATTAGATGAGAATGCAAATTATATAGACAGCTATAAACAATAACAATCATGCCCTGGTTGCAGTGTATCTAGGACTAGGTCTTGAGATACGACCTGATCTCATAATGTAATAATCAGAACTGGTTTTAGCAACAGGACAGTCAATGTGGAATGTTCTGCTTCAGGATTTTCCGGGATACTTCCAGGAACAGATGCAGGTATTGAAGACTACTAGTAATGTATACAAATTCCCACGTTTCAGCAAATGTTTTGAACTGCTGACTTGTAAACTGTGCACCACTGTCAGAAACAACTTTGTGTGGACTGCTATGGACAGAAAAATGTCTCTTCAACTTTGTAATGACAGTACTGGAAGCTGGGTTAAGAAGAACGTCAGTCTTGAACCAACTTGAATAAGAGTCTACTAACACCAAGTTATGTTGACCATTCCACTCGAAAATATCTGTAGTTACTGTCGACCAAGGTAGTTCATGAATCTGGTTTAGATGAAGCGCATTTTTTTGTTGATGTGGTTTAATACTATTAAAACGGGAAAAGCTGAGATTTTCTTTTCAATATCTTTTGACATAGAAGGCCAAAGTACTAGTCCTCTCACCCTTCTTTTGTTAGAATCAGTTACTGGGTGGCCATGATGCAAGATTTTAATGTACTCTTGTTGCAAGGATGTTGGAACAATCTCTTTTAGACCTTTAAATACTGCGGCACATCTGTTGGCAAACAAGATTGCTTTGATAGCCATACTCGACTGATAAAGTGGTCAAGCTTCTGGAGAACTGGATCTGAAGCTGTGTGAGTTCTAAGCTCAAGATGTGTAGAATAAAAAAAATTTTTGCTTCCATGACTTCAAAATCAGGTTTCTCATTTTCATGCTGTTCAGTGTTTTTTCTGGGCGATTGGGATAAAATGTCCGCAAGATAAAGAAGTTTGCCTTTTGTGTAAACCAAGTGGAAATTGTACTTTTGTACATTTAGCATCATGTGTTGCAATCTTGCAAGAGTGGTGTGCATTGGTTTTCTCAAAATAGTGACCAAAGGTTGGTGGTCAGTTTTGATTTGAATAAGTTGGTCATAAATATAATCGTGGCACATCGAGCACACAAACACAATTGCCAAACGCTCTTTTTCTATTTGAGCATACTGATCTCAGTTTGAATAAGAGTTTTGGATGCATAGGCTACTGGTGTGCCCTCTTGAAGAATGACTGCACCAAGACCAAACTATGAAACATCACAAGAAAGAGTTCCTGGTTTGCAAACATAATATCTTAAAGTGGGTGGATTGGCAGTTTTCTTTTTCAGGATATCAAATGTTCTTTGGTGCTGTGCTGACCAGGACCTGGTTATATCTTTGCATGTCAGCTCTCTTAGCAGTGCTGAAAGTTCACTTAGATCTGGAATGAAGTTGCCCAAATAGTTGACCATGCCAAGAAAAAACATTGTAAGGCTGTAACATTTTCTGGCGCTGGCATCTAAAGAATTGCAGTTTGCTTGGAAGGATCTGATCATAAGCCTGAAATGGTAAACATATGGCCCACATAAGTAACTTCTTGCAGCCTGAATTTACATTTCTGGGGATTCAGTTTGATTCACTTCACGAGCACGTTCCAGAACTTTCCTGAGGTTTCTGTCATGTTCGAATTCACCATTGCTTCCTACAAGAATATCATCTACTATAATAGCACATGGATAACCTGAAAAAAATTAGTTCCATTGCACGCTGAAAGATTTCACTGGCAGAATTACAAATGGCATTTTCAAAAATCTCTACCTTCCAAATAGTGTACTGAAAGTGGTTAGCAATGAAGATTTTCAATCAAGCAAAATTTGCCAATATGAACTTTTTGCATCTAAGACAGAAAAAACAGCAACTTCTTCAACTGTATGCATTGGATGATGCCATTTTAGTGCTTTGTTCAAATCTGTTGGATCGATACATATTCTAATGTCATCTGAACTTTTCTTATGAGTAACCACCATGAAGGATACCCATTCATTTGGCTCTTCTACTGGACAAATTACTCCTAGATGTGCCATTCTGTCTAGCTCAGCTTTGACTCTGCTTTGTAAGGCTACTGGAACTTTATATGCTGGTCTAATGACTGGGCTTACCTCGTGGTATAACTTCATGAAGTACACAACTGTGAGTTTACGTAATTTGTCTTTGAAAATATCAGCATAGTCAGAAAAAATAGTTTGTGCAAAATATTCGCTGTTACACATGCTTATCTGGTGGACTTCTTTATTAAACGAAAGCAGTCCCATTTTCAAACTGTCCTTGAGGCCTAATGATGACTGCATTTGTCTCTTGACTAAGTAAAACTGCAAGTCATACCTGTTCCCAGCAGAATAACATGAAATCACTACTGAGTCTTCGCTACCATAAGCAACAAGCTTTGCATACTTCGCCAGATCAAGTTTCTCACCAGCTTTTACTCTAGCAAACATATTTGCTGACATAACATTGCACTGTGAACCATTATCAACTTTGAGCTCTACAGGTCTCCCATTAAGCAGAACAGTACAAAATACTTCACTCTTTGCTCACACATCTACTGCTTTGACTGTTTCACCAAGCATACTCACACCATCAACATAAAAAGTAGGGTTGTAGCTTTCTAGTTGATCTGCTTGCCTCTTTGCATGCTCTTTTTAATAAAAGAGTGTGCCCTTTTAGATTTACAGAGCCTTTTGAAATGATTCCACTTTTTACATGTGTGACACTGCTGACCAAAAGCTAAGCACTTCTCTCGTTTGGTCTCATGGCTACCTCCACAATTACGATAGTTGACTATGAGGCCTGTCACAGGTTTTGCTGAGTCGACCTCTGCTTTACTGAGTGTGCCCTGGGTTTCACTGTAGCTGCTCTGAGTTTTGCTGAAGCGACCACACCTTTAGGGCCTGTATCTTTTAACCTTGTGCTGCGTATTATCAACATTAGCACTGGAAGGCAATGCAAGTATGCATTTCTCATTTGTAAGCATACTCATGTGCTTTTCTATAAGCTGATATAACTGACAAATCTGTATGGCCTTATTCAAAGTTAAATTAGTCTGAAAGCAAAATCTTTCTCACTACATCATCTTTACTACCACACACAAACCTGTCTTTTATTAGCTCATCTCTCAGATCACCATACCTGCACGTTTTTGCCTTATTTCTCAAGTCAGTTATATATGCTGCAAAAGTTTCACCAGGCTTTTGATCTCTTGTGTAAAATATGTGCCTTTCCATTGTAACATTTTTTTGGGGGGGTTGCACATTTCTCTAAATTTATATTTAAGCACTCGGGGTCTTCCCATGTTTCAGCCACTACTACAGTATGGCAGTCTTCTCCCTCCACTGCAAACACAGCAGGTGCATACATAAATGAACCCTCCCTTTCAATGGTTTCTGTACCAGCTAGATTAAGCAGAATAAATACCTTTGTACGTGCGTCTTTGTCAGAAAAAACAGCCTGTATGCAAATATACTCTTGCTCAAACACTCTCCAATTTTCTGCAACATTAGTATCAAACATAAGTGGACCAGGTATGCAAAATCTTTCTGCCATGCCAACAAACAGAAGTGTAAACCTGCCCCTTGTAATTATGTTCTAACATACACCAAGTACTTGAAAAATATTTAACTGCACAACAGTCTCTTCGAAATAACTGTATTCTGTGAAATAACTGTACTGTAATACTGCATACACTTGCCAGCACTTTGCAGACTTCGGATACTTTGAATAGCTTTAGTATGCGAAAAAGAAGCACATAGTCAAAAATACAGTAATTTTCCCTTTTTTATACATTTTATGTGATTTGGAAGTTGTTTAAGCATTTTTGTAAGCATTGCAAGTAGTTTTATCAATATGTTGCAGTTTCGAATTTAGTTCGTTAGAAATTCGTTTTGAATGCTTCATTTTATATTTGTTGTGTAAAAAAATCATTGAAAAGCGTTTAAGTACCTGGAATGATCTTTCTGGCCTGTTTGCAAGTTACTTGAGTTTCGGATGATTCACTCATGTATTCCTCCATGACTGACTGTGCGCCTCATGGTTTTGACTTCAGATCCCATTCTGACACCATGTTGCTTGTCTTGTGTATTCAAATAAGACAATGAGGTTTGGGTGTTCATTTAAGTTGTTTATTACACACAAACACATCAGGCTGGAAGATTGGAACATAAAACCTAAGCAAACTAACTGACTGACTGCTACACACATACATGTTTTCACTCTGGCTGCTTATTAAAAATGGCACTCTTGCTTGCACATGCTCAGTACTTGTATGCACGTGCCCATAGTCTGGAATGGCTATTAAAAGTACAACACACTCTGATCTATACCTCTTTCATCCTGGCCCCTCGAAGTTTTCACAGGCAATATCACAGTGATGTGGTATGTCAGCAAGCAAGGGGGACAAGGTCCTGTCTTCTTTACAGACTAGCTGTTCAAGTCTGGGATCTAGCTATACAGTATCACGTGACTCTTCAGGCAGTTTACATTCCCTCAGAGCACACTCTGCTGGCAGACTCCTTGAGCAGGTCCAGCACACAAACTCACAAATGGATGCTTTACAGTGATGTGCTTCTGGACATTGTCTATCAGTTGGATATCCTCAGGCAGATCTTTTCCCCCTACTTTGAACAGACAACTTTGTCTGTTCTGTTCCGGAGTCCCAAGTCATCTGACTTGGAAAGTAATCACCCTGTCTTTTCCTTGGAATGGGATGTTTCCATATGCCTTCCCTCCCCTTCCTCTATTATCATGACTCTTGCACAACATCAGGTCAAGCTCTCCATTTGGTCCCGACAGCATCGGTTCCCCCTTCTTTCTCCACTTGGCCAGGGGCAATCACTACAAGTTACCTCACTGGGTAGATCTTCTCATACAAGACAAGGGATCACTTATCCACCCTCACTTATCCAGTCTTCAGCTGACACTGTGGGTGATCGGCTTTTAGGTGTCCTTTATGTTAGACCTCCTAGGAAGCCTACTCCACCTTCCTGGGACCTCAGTTTTGTACTTGAGAAATTGACTGTGGCTCCTTTTGAGCCTGTTTCTTCAGCTTCCTTACAACATTGTACTTGGAAGACTGCTCTTCTTTTGGCTTTCACTTCTTCCAAGAGATTATCTGAACTTCAGGCTCTCATGGCCATTCCTCCTTTCATAGTTTTCCACAAAGAGAGAGCGTCTCTTTGTGCTAATCCTCCTTTTATGCTAAAGGTGGTTAATGAGTTGTCCCTTAATCAGTCTGTTCATCTTCCTTCTTTTTTTCCATCTCCGCTTTCTGCCTATGAGAGGGTTCTTCACACCTTGGATTTGCATAAACAGCTCTTATATCGTTAGGATAAAACTAAAATTATTCACAAATCTGAGCAGCTTTTTGTTTACATTCATCCCAGGACTTTGGGTTTGGCTGTTTCTAAGCAAACTGTCTTTTCCTGGATTTCTAAGGCCATTTCTTTTTGTTATTCTTTTTATGGAAAATGTCTTTCTTCATCTGTAAAGGCGCATTCTACTAGGGTAGTTGTCTCCATTGGTGTTTTTATCAAGGATCTAGATGCCAATTCCATCCTTAAGGCTGCTACTTGAGCCTTTGTTCATGCTTTCACTAAGTACTAGAAGTTGGATATTATTTCCAGGGCCACGTCAGGCTTTGCCAGATCTGTCCTGTATGGGATTCTAGAGGGTTGTTCTGTGCCTTCCTCCTCCCAGGTTTCCACTTCATTGGTTTTGGTTTTAATTCACTGGCATCTATGTGGTTCTTGTCCTTTATGATGGCTGAGCTACCGGGGGCCATTTTCTGAACATTTTCTGAACGCAGGAAGAAGGTGAATCTTCACCGCCAACAGTCGCCAGCTCAAACGCGAATATTCTTCCAGGTGATTCACACTCTTTTAACCTACCTAGGGTTTCTAACACAAAACCAATTCTTAATTTTCAAGACATTTTACATACAAATTACGAGTTTGGTAATAAAAGTAAAGTGGGACATCAACAGCTTAAAGTTCCTACATACAAAGACAACTTAGGTAAACTGTATTTTCTTATGGATAAATACAAGAAACTTGAAGTTGATAATGTATATTTGAATGAATGTCTTAAACAAAAAATGGTCCCTAAGGGACTACGGGTTTGCAAATATCCCACCAAACTCAAAGAGGGTACGGAATTTTACACAAGTCTTATTAATATATTTAATCAATGTGGTTTGGACATTGTAAAAGCCATTAGGGATGAGAATGAGAAAGAAAAATTGTTATTAATCAAAGATATGGAACGTGTCAATGAAGTTATTCTCCAAGATTTAATGTTTACTGTTGAAAGTGAAAAAACTAAATATTTTGATTTTTTTTTTTCAGGTTGATAGGAATTGTAATGTTAACATAATCAGGAAACAAGGCAAACTAGATAGGGATTACAAAGAATACCAGGAGGGTGTAGCATACCCTAAACCAAGATCTTCCTATGGATACAATGTACTTGAAACAAATGATTTAGAAGGTTCTACCCCAATGGTCAACATCTTCAGTCAGATAGAACAGATTTAGACACGTGTGTTCAAGAGGAGGAAGTCCCTTTAGAACAGTCCTTATCCCCCTTTACCCAGACGTTCCAACAGGATTCGGAACAAGCCATATGTTCATTACAACTACAACCATTATGGACGTCAGAGGGGAAGGGAAAGTATGGTATTAAATTTGCCATCCACGGATGGTATTTCTGTTACTGACTCACTTTATTCATATGGGGGCTACAACATTTTCAACTACAGTACAGTTTCCGTGAATATTCATCATTTTCACTTGTTTTCTAAGGGATTTAAATATATTCCCTCAAGAAAGGCAAACTTATCTAGAGCCATTATAGATTAAAAAATGCTTATTAGGAAAAAGAATTTAGCTTTATTTTTCAATAACACCAGTAATTTTCAACCTACAATACTCTTACTGAAGAGACCAAGTACCTTCAATCCTCCCGTTCATCCACAATTGAAAAATCTTGAAATTATTATGGAAAGGGTAATTAGGAAAGAAATAGCCAAACATACATTTTTTTCAAATCTTTCCAAAGAAGAAAATGAGTTACTTGATTCACTTAAGAAAGATTATTCCATCTGAATCATGCAACCTGATAAGGGTGGGGGTACTGTATTAATGGATGTGATACTTTATGAATCCAAGATGAAGGAGGAACTTAGTAATTCCTTGAAATATGTCACAGTTTCTGCCAATGAGGTCAATATTGCGAATTCCAGGATTTATTGTATGCTTAATGACTTACTTGAGGGATCCATTAGTCTTGACACGTTTAATTTTTTATTTAACAAAAAACCTAGAGTTCCATCAGTGTTTGGTATCCCAAAGGTTCACAAGTGTGTGTTAGACCCTCCACTAGGATTAATTGTTTCTTCGGAAGGGGCTATTACCTCCCCGTTTGCTAAATTTGTTGGCAATAAACTTAAAGAATTATCTTGGACGGGTCAAACCACACTAAAAGACTCTTGGGACTTTCTTAGACATTTAAAGCAAGAATTATACCATGAAAACTTGCTTTTTATTACTTTGGATAGAGTTGACCTATTTGGCAGTATACCACACGATACTGGTTTACTTTGGTTGGAAGAATATATAAACATGTTTGGTAAATTTTCCAACAATGATTTTACTACTATACTCCTTTTGATGGAGATTATTTTAACCAACAACTTCATGTACTATGAGGGTGAATTTTACAAACAGGTTAGCGGCGTAGCTATCTGAGCCAATTGTGCCCCAACCTACGCCAACATAGTTTTGTCTTGGTGGGAGCACATTTATGTACTCAACAGTGAGTTTAAGGAATGTTGGATTCTTTACAAATATTTTTTAGACAACATCTGTATCCTGTGGACAGCAGGAGAAGGGAGATTTTTTGAATTTTTGTCCTACCTTAAAGGAACTACTAGTTTTTTAGATTTCGCCTACCATGTTAATCATGATGTACTCAATTACCTGGATGTCAATATTTTCAAGTTGAATGGTAGATTTTCCTCTAAAATTTACAGGAAATCTACATTCTCCAACTCTTACCTTCATTTTAAGAGTGGACATCCTTTTTTTCAGAAGAAGAATTTAATAAAAGGTCAACTTGTTAGGGTTAGTCGGATGACATCCGAGGATGATGATTTTATTGCCGAATGTGACAAAGTTTGTGACGTTCAAAGATAGGGGTTATCCATTACATTTGATCCAGCAAATGACAATGGAAGTTATTGAGGGTAGAACAGACAGATTTTCACCTATTTTAGGGCAGGACGTGGTAACAATGGACATTGGAACTACTTCTAATGCTACCTTTAAAGACACAAATAGACAGGATACATTTGTTCTTGATTTCAATGGAGATTCAGGAGTTATTAAGAAAGTCGTAGATAAGGAATGGCAAAAATTTCAAGAAATTACTGATATTGAATTGCTACGCTGGTTTTTACATACAGGAAGGACTTAAATTTTAAAAACCTTTTTGAGTTCGGACAAAATCCATGTAAATTTAAACAAGGAACAAGAACAGGCACCTATAAATGTGCTTGTTCACAATGTAGTTTTTTGTACAACGCAGCTCAAATGGAATTATCTAGCAGAAATAAGATTTTACACAGTAATTGCTATGCCAACTGCCACACTAATGGACTTGTCTATCTTGCCTTGTGTAAATTGTGTCATTCTTTTTTCATAGGCAAGAGAGAAAGGAAATTGAAAACACGAATTTATGAACACCTTTATGAAATTAGTAGGGAAAACAACAAAAATGCACTTTATCGTCATAAAATGGTTTGCAATGATGCAAGTTTTACATTTTTTGTTTTAGAAGTGGTTGCCAAGGACATTAGAGGTGGCATGTGGGAGACGCGGTTGGAATACCGTGAGCTCTTCTGGCAAATATTGTTAGATTCATCAAGACCTCCAGGGCTCAATGACAAGGTTTCTATCAAGCCAGTTTTGAAATTAAGGCAAGCTAAATTATAAATCACAGTATTATTCACCATATACTATTTGTTTCTAATTTTTTAACATACATTTTTATTTCCATTTTTTATAGTACACTTATCCTTTTATTCATAGTATACCCAATTTTTTAAAATTTAATTTATTTTAATTAAGATATAGATTTTTTGTATTGTTATTGTATATATTTTTTATAATGACATTGTACATTTGTTATTTTCATTGCATATGGTGTTGTTAACAGACATCAACAGGCTGGTTTTAAACAAATTCAAGTTTTAAAGACTTGTTCTTTAAGATTTGGTTGTGTAATTAATCAATTATCAGACGGACCAATGTCAGTGCGCATTCTTTAATTCAATTAAATATATAAAGGTCCACCATACTGTGAAATGTATATGATGAAGTTGGTACGAAAACGCTATTTGTTCAGTGAAAGCGTTATCTGTCTCAGTTGTTGCATTCGCTGTTAGTACTTTTCAAGTGTCTATTAGTTCACATTCGTGTTTGAATAAACATTTTCCACGACTTGTTCCTCTTATTGGTGAGCTACCAGTGTACCTTATTGGTTTTGGTTTTAATTCACTGGCATCTACGTGGTTCTTTCCACTTCAGCTAATGTACTCTGCTTTCGTTAAAAAAAAAAATACTGCAGCAGTGATATGGAAGGACATAGCACAGTTGTGTGAAATCTTGCCATAACAGTAGATGCCCGTCTTTTCACTGTTAGTGTTCACTCCCTCTTTCCTACCCCCCTGTTTTAGTCTTAGCCTTGCTCTCCTGGCCCAGGGGCTCATCTTCCTTTTTCTCCTGGATGCACACGTTTTCTTGTCACTGTGGGAACTCTGTTCCTGCTGGGGCATTTTCAGTTCTTTGTGTGTGTGTGCATCCGTACATCACCTTTATACCCTACTGTGGAGAACATATGTGTGAAGTACGGTACCTAAAAAACGAAAGGCTTTGTAATACTAGCTAGATGTTTGGCTGTCCTTGTCAGGAGATCCCTTAGGTAAAGAATACTGCAACAGTGAAGAGAAGGACATCTACTGCTATGGTAAAATTTTACACAAATGTACTTTTCCAGAGTCAGTGATGGGTACATCTTTATGAAGAGACGTCAGAACAGCTGTGCGCTATACTTCGGGGACAAAATGAGTTGCTAAGCTCAGGTTGAATAGGTGTATGAGTGGGTCCACTAGGGTGTGTTTTGTACTGTTTTTTAGGCAACTTGCTAAGCTCAGGTTGAATAGGTGTATGAGTGGGTCCACTAGGGTTTGTTTTGTACTGTTTATTAGGCAACTGGGTATATTATCAGATCCTATGGACAGGATGCTTCCTAAATGGCTTCAAATATGACCTATCAGGACCACTTGAGTCACTTTTTAACTATAGCTTCAAAACATGCTTTGTACCACGAGAATAGATCTCTGCAATGGTTATCCTACTTCACAAGGGTGGACCATCAACCAACCCCAGAAAGTACAGACCTATTAGTTTGATTAGTCTAATGTGCAAAGCCATATAATGAATTATCATGGAAATAATCAACAAAGACGTGGCAACCTTCAAACACTGGACTTAACCCAATTTGGCTTTGTCAGGTAGGGTCATGCCCATTAAACCTGGTGGACTTCTTTGAGAATGTTACCAAGTTAATGGATGAAGAAGAAATGGTGCATACTGCCAACCTGAGCCTCGTTAAGGCATTTGATACACTAACTGACTTGAGCATAGTTGACAGACTCACTGAACTGGGCATACCCCCCCCCATTTAACCCGTTGAATTGCCAACTGGCTCACAGACAGGTCCCAGGAGGTAAGGATTGTTGATACCACCTCCACTAAAAGACCAGTCACCAGTCGGTGTGCCTCAGGGCTCCATGCTGGGACTGCTACTATTTGGTATCTACTTCTTCGAGGTAAAGGCTAATATCAAAGACCTTTGGCTGACCAAGTTCGCAGATGACTGCAAACTGAGAGCTGTCATAGATTTCTCCCACGATATAAACATCTTACAAGAGGGTTTAGCACAGACACATGACTGGTGCCAAAGTCACAGACTAAAACTTATAGAATGCATTGTAGTGCCTTTTGGGATAACTGCCACCCAGGCTAATAAGTCCATCGTAAGACATCCCTAAGAGTTGACTTGTTAGTCAGGTATCTGGGAACATATATAGACAGTAATCTGGCCATTGACCAACATGTGGCCAAGGCAGAAAGAAATTCATTCTATGTCACCCAACTTATAAGTAAGGGCATGGCATCCAGGTCCAGGGCAGTCATGGTGCTACTTTATTCTGCCCTTATCAGACCAGTCATTAAGTATAATGCCCCCTGCAGCATGTACCTGGCCAGACGTGCAATAGTTGGAAAGCCCACAATGGTTCCTACCAGGAGAATCCAGGGTATACACATTACCCTGTCTGGATTGCCTTAAAGCCCTCTCTCTATACTCTGTCTCCTATAGGTTACTGAGAGGTGATCTATACCTGGCATACAGTGCATCCTTAGATACAGGACTGATGCACCTTTTTGCACATACACAAAATGAACATTATCAGAGCCACTAGACCCAAGTATTTAAATTTTGCTTGCAACATAATTGTGACATGTTGGCAAGACAGGTGCATCTCAGAGGATCCCTGTGCTCTGGAACAGGCTCCATCATCCATGTGAAGCAGAGTCCATCCCTAACCATGTTTAAGTGCAACACTGACCAATGGATGGGAAATCAGAAATTTACCCTAGCTTTGGCTCTCATGTCTCTGATAGAGGCAGACAGTAATGCCCAAACTAAAATACTACATAACAAACCCACATATTCTCTAAAAACTTCTAAGTGACATACCGGATCCTAATAAACGCCCATGAGACATAGGAACACGATGGGGTTGGATTGCATGGCTAGGCTTATAAAGGCTCTGGTGGCCTTTAGCCTGGTATATACGTATAAATGTATGAATTGCTGTAGAAGTGGGTCCACTAGGGTGTGTTTTGTACTGTTTATTAGACAACTGTGTGTATTATCAGGACCCATGGATGGATTTTTCATTTTGGAGAGAACCTGTAGCAAGTGTTGCCTGATTATGATGGGGTTTTAATATTCTGTGGGATATGCTGGCTTTGTGTAGTTGTTTGAGGGTAAAATTTGCACTAAAAGTATTTGTCAGCATGTTGGCTATATCTGCTAGGTTTGACTACTGCCATTTTGGATAAATTATGAGCAATGCTGAGTGTTACTCATAGTTTCCTTATGGAACTATAGAAGGATTTTTATTTGTCTTTCAGCTTCTGATGCAACCTAAGTTCATGGGATGTTTTTGTTTTCCTGATTATATGTTATTTTTAGTTCTTTTGATAGTTTTTAATGTTATCCTTGACTTGAGTTTTCTTTTTTTGCTGTATAGTTCAAAAAGCATTTTTCTTTTATTGCGATTCTTAGTCATACATGTGGACCACCAGTCTGATTTGCTTTTAAAATTCTCATTTATTTGTATCTGGTAGGCCAAGCCAATGCATTTAGGTGTATATAGAATTTGTTTGCATGACTGCTTGCTATGTCAGTATCTTGAGTAATACATTCAAATTTGAATTTAGCAATTTTATCATAGAATTGTAGGTTTGTATGTTTGAAGTATCTGAACTTTCTGATATTTGCATCAAACTGTTAGATTTTGAAGGAAAAGGTTATCAGTTTCTGATCAGGTTTAACTGGAGAATAGAGAACCAGGGGATAGTTGATACAGATGCCATGTTGATATGTACCAGGTTAAGAATGTTTTGCCCTCTAGTGGATGCCATGACAGTTTGGTCCAGGGAGTTTTTATTTATGCACACAAGGAATTTTTTGAGCATCGACTACAGTTGAGGTATAGGATATCCCAGTTTATCATTGAGTAGTTAGTCTCCTAGAATAATGGAATTCCTGTTAATTTGAAGTTCATCCATTGTATTTAGCAACCTAACATGCTTTTCTGGGAGCACAGAATTGGGTCCTGCAAAATACTATGATCTGATAGTTGATCCTAGGTTTACTATCACAAATTTGAGTATGCCTACATTGAAATTGCAGGATCTCAAGGCAGAAACATCAGACTCCACAACACCAATGGCTGAAATTGTATTGAATCGTGAAGCACCCTACTTGCATGAACACTGAAATGAGCGCTAACATGGGTCTTGGAGAGGGGCATGTCCAGGATTCACTATTGTGGGTTTTAGTGTAGGTGGATTGCGAAGTTTCCATCTTGAGATTCTGCAAGTTCGATGTAGGCATACTCGGATTTGTGATGGTAAACCTTGATCCTATTTAGTGTGATATGGATATTAATCAGTTTAATTTTTGGGTCCCCTGGGATATGCCTAGAAGTGATATGTTTTTTAGCAGATATGAATACTTCACCCCAGTTACCATCAGGTTGATGGGAATGGTAGGGGCAAAACTTAGACTTTCCTGTTCTTCTAAAGCAAGTGTCTATAATGGCACACTGACCTATATGAGCTCCAAATGTAGCAGGGCCTCAAGATTAGGCAGTATTATACCATGACCCCCCCCCCCAAAACGTGCACGCTGATTGGCCAGCGTGCACATTGTAAATCGAGTTATACTAATGGGAAAAGGTCCGGTCGCCCGGACTTTTTTCCATTAGTATAACTCTACATTTAAAACACTGTCTCGCTATGTTAAATGGGTTTAACATAGCGAGACAGCTTTAAAATAAGCAACTGAGATCTCCGTTGCTTATTTTAAAGCTGTCTCGCTATGCTAAACCCATTTAATATAGCGAGACAGGTTTTTAAAAAAAGCAACGGAGAAAGCAAGATCTCCGTTGCTTTTTTTACTGTTTCGCTATGTTAAATGGGTTTAACATAGCGAGAGAGTTTTAAAATAAGCAACGGACATCTCCGTTGCTTATTTTAAAGCTGTCTCGCTATGTTAAACCCATTTAACATAGCGAAACAGTAAAACGCAACGGAGATCTTGCTTTCTCCGTTGCTTTTGCCCACAGCTCTGATGTACTGCGCAGGCGCACAGTACATCAGAACTGCCGCAGATGCCAGACATCTGCGGAAGGGCAGTAAACAGGCATTATACTATGCCAGTATTTAAGAAAAGTAATAGTTTCTTTTCTTAAATAATGTCATGGTATAATAGCAATAACCCACTTCTGGGTGTGGGTAATGCTGTATTTACCCACGGTTGGCTTTGTTTGGTCCCTCGGGACCAAACCACGCCAACCGTGGGTAAATCCAGCATTACCCACACCCAGGCGTGGGTTATTGCTATAGTAGACCTCCCCTTGGATGACACCAGCTATGCCTCCACTTGTTGCAGCCACTCATCTTTTTTCCTGCAATCTGATATCATTTAAGGAAAGGAAGGATTCTGCCCAAAGCCACGGTTTTGCCTGCATTTGACTTGCAAGGAGAGCTCTGTCATTTCTCTCTGCATATCTCTCAAGATTTTACACTCCAGTTCATTCATACTCACGTGGATCACTACCCTATCATAATCCTATTTATTTGGCTAAAGGGTCTTTACAGCCCTTGATACGTCTGATATCTTGGCTGCTAAAAGCAGTGCAATGTCTCCTTCTCATTGTCCAGACTTTTGAGAGTTGAGTCAGTGTGTCTGACAGTGGAGTCTGCAAAACACTAGTACACTTATTTTAGAAGGGTGCCAAGATGCACTTAGTTTTGGAGTAGTTAATTATTTCATGACCTTTTGGTGTGCTATTGGAAAAATATGTATTGTAGTGTTTGATTTATGCTGACTCTTAGATTCACTAGGTTTTTGTGACTTAGTCAATGACGGCATCAGAGTATGATAATTTACTGTGTATTTGTGTGGAATGTAGTGGTGGTGTGTGTTGCTCACAGGTTGTGTTTATGAGAAAGAGGCCTACAATTTGGTTAATTACTTGCATCTGTTGTATATAGATGTGATAAGCTAAGCAATAATTCATTATGGTGGAATCAGCAAGTGTTGCATTGCCTGAGTAAACCAAGTACTATGAGAGTGGCAACTGAGGATGCACAAGCTGACTTGCATCCCATTTTAGTCCAAGAATACAGTAAAGGAATGTAATATTTAATTTTAAGAAAAAGTTTAAGTAGTTAGTAGTTCAAAGGAAATAATATATTTCTGATTTTACAGGAATGTGGCCAAGGGATTTATTAATATATGGCTCATTTTTGTAGTACAAAAGGGATAATTAATATTTTGGGAAAGTGGTTTAGGAATTTATTTAAAATGTCTCATATTTATATTGTAAGGGGAGGGGATAATTAAGATAAAATGAATGAAAATAGTTCCTGATTATCTAAGATAGTACCAGGTATTCATCAGATAGTACATAGCTGCAGCTACAGAATGACAAGTTACTGGAAGGGCCTGCCTCTATCTGATACAGGGTTGCAAGGCACTGCATGAAGTTGCACTCAGTGCTGGTTATCGGAGATTAGTAGGCTAACCGCTCAAGAGTCCTTACAAGCCTAGCCATTATTAACCAGATTTTACCAGATTTTCATTCCGTAAGGGCTAGAGGATTGCTTAGGTTTGTGCCTTTGACTTAGAGTGTTTTAAAGATTGCCCCTGTTCATAAGGGACGTGGGCGCCACCCCAGAAGTGAATTTACACTTCCCTATCCATTGATCAAAACTGCACTTGAAGAGTGTCAAGGAAGGGCTTTGTTTTATGTTAATAGGAAGCCTTTCAAAGAAGTGGTAATTTTTAAGATACATATCTGTCTCTTCAACATGTTTTGTTCAAGTCACAGACCAGGTTTAGATCCATGGATTGGATAGCCCTCATGCAGTTCGTTTTGCGAATGTGTAACAGTTCTAACAAGGCTACATTTAAGAGTGCTAGCAGGAAAAAAAATAAACCAATAAAAGATTACGTATGAATTCAGCAAATAATGCCTACTTCCAGAATATGCTATGATTTTAGTTCCCTGCAACAGTACCACCCTCACTTTTTCTTAGAAGCTAGAACGTCATCAACACTAGCTGGAAATCTTATAAAATAGCATTAAAGTTAAGGAAAAGCAGTGGAAAACACTAAATAAAGATATAAATGCAACAGAACTTTTTTTATCCAAACAGTAAAAAAGTAGGATTTCCAAGATGTTTGCACACTGATCAGCAGCTTGATTTCAGCTCTCCCATTGTGAAAAAAGAAACTGAGAAGTAAGAGCTAGTAATTCTGCCAGCTTGAGTAATATTCAGTTACTGGGTAGTAAGTACATTGCATGGATGCCAGCAAGGAGAAATTTAGAGAACCTGAAAAAAAATTATGTAGAAAATGTGAATAAAAAGCACTGAGTGGGAAGAATCCAGCAGCTGTTCAGCAAAAAGCAGCTCAAGCGTTGGTACAAGAGATTACGTCTAGTAATCTAGAGGGAAAAATAAAAGAAACATTGAAGGAGTGTAGCAACTCAAATTACAAAAGGCTGGGGAAAATAGAAGAAGCTATAGCTATGTAGGTGAACTGATCAAAGAGAAAAAAATCAGATGCTGAAATGAAGAAAAGACTGGCTGAGTATGAGACTTCTCAAGAAGAGCTGTTTCAAAAAAATGGTAAGAGTTAGAAGATGGAGAAGACCTTAACTTTCCTGCTGTACTAGAGAAACTGTAGGGAACAGACTATATTAATTATATGGAAGCATAAATAAGTAACTGGACTGGTATTCCAAGGCAGAATTTGTTAAAGTATGTGCTCCAAACCTGTCTGTGCGAAAGCATCTAAAACCTGTATTAGGAAAGATGCAGTCATACCAGCAGAGAGAGTCAATCAGGTCAAAATTGTGGCAGATAAGGAAAGTAATAAAAACTGGATATAGTAGAGTGTTTGTAGAAAGTGATTATTCACTGTACAGACAGAAGAGAAACACATTTATCCCATCAGTCAGGGATTGTTGATAGGCAGGTGTGAGATTCAAGTTGGTGTACCCATCTCTCTTTAGAATATTTTTCCAGGAGGTTCAAAGAAGTTTTTTGATGCAGAACAGACTAAGGAGGAAATACAAAAGTATAGCCAACAAAAAGTGAGACATGAAACATAAGGGGGATGCTCCTTCTCATTCTTCTGACAATAAAGCGCATAGAAAGACTTTGCCAGTGAAACATTTCCCAGTGTTCCAAAGGAAAATGCTGAGAAACAGAAAAAAAAGTGCAGGAGTTGACTAGAAAATTCAGGAGTATCTTAGACTTGAACCAGAGTCTGGTGCTGGGAGATGGAGATGAATAGCAAGAAGACCAGCAACACTGAAAGTAAATAAATGTGAGATTATAATGCATAAATCACATTTGTGAAATCTAGCTTTGCAGGAAAAAATGGCTGAGAAAGATTGGACTTTTGTTGACATTATTAAACTTGTGACTGGATTGTATAGCATATATCTCACTTTATTTAATTCATGTTTAGAAGGACACTGAAAGGAAAAAAAGTAACTAAAAATTTTAGTTCATAATAGCATTTGTATAAAGATGTCATGACATAAACTGCATGTTATACGGTAAAGCAGATTTGAATAGTATGTAGTCAGGGGCATCTTAAATGTGCAGATGAGGGTGACCATTTTCAGTGACTGTTGTATGCAATATGTATGCAAACAAGGAGAAAATTACAGTCAGCTACCTGTCGGGTGCCAGGATCCACCACATAACGCATGCACTCAAGTCACGCCACAACAAGTACAAATACGACTTTGTCATTGTCCATGCTGGAGTGAATGACTTGAGACGTACCTCCCTGGACTACATGAAAAGAGACATGGAAGAGCTTTCGGAACATGTGGCCCAGGCAGGTATGACCCTAGCCCTGAGTAGCATCTTTCGTCCAGAGTGATACTATTGTATAAGGACAAAATGATTGACTTCAGCAAATGGCTAAGCTTTTGGTGTCATTCAAAGGGGATCCAGTATCTGTCTGCCAGGGAAGACATGATCGACAAACCATGATGCTTTGCCAGAGATGGTCTGCACCTGTCACCCCTGGGATTCAGGTTACTGGCTAAAGCTCTTTCCACCCCTGTAGTGCCTTTTTTAGGCAAGGTTCAAAGGACAAAACCACCACTGTAACAGATACAAGCATGCAAAATCTGAAGGTAATGCTACTCAATGCTAGAAGTCTAAACCTCAAAATCCACTCTCTCGAGGCACTCCTAAAAATGGAGAACATCGATATCTGTGCAGTACCTGGTTCAAGGCTTCAGAGTGCACCCCTGCAATACCAGGCTACAACTCTTGCCACACTTTTTGGACACAAAACCAAGACCGAAACACTAAAGGTGGAGGAGGGTCCATATTCACCAAGGATATTCACACCTCCAGACTAGTTGCCCAATACAATGCATCTGAAATTCTCCAGGTGCAACTAACACTAGGTAAGACTGCAATCCAAATTGTAGTTTGCTACAGATCCCCCACCATGCCCCAAAATTCTCATTACACCTTTCTAAACATACTGGAAAATATTAAGATACAACCAAACACCCTAAAACTGGGTGATTTCAACTACCCTGCCATTAACTGCGAAAAGTACTCGGGTACCAACTCCTTTTCCCAATGGTTCTTGGAATTCATAAATTCCAACGCCCTGGATTAACTAATCAATTGTCACACCAGGAGCTCCAATGTCCTAGACCTGGTCATTACCAACATGGGAGAAAGATGCTCCACACCAGTGGTCACCCCCTCATTGGTCAGGTCTGACCATAAGCAAATCACCCTTGACATCCACATCCCACCCCCACCCCCTAGTAAGGAAACCTTCTTAAAAAACTTCTCCAAAGCCAACTTCATGCTACTGAAGTCAGAAGTGACAAACTTCATGACACCCATGCAGACAGGATCTGAAAGTTCGACTGCAGAATCCTACACTAAGGCACTGTATGAGCACATCCACTCGTGCATGAATCGTGCCATCCCAAATAGAACCAAGATGCTCTCCTCCAAAAAAAGGAAGCCAATCTGGTGGTCCCCTGCTATAAACAAACTATACAACATAACGAAGAAACTGTTGCAGAAAAGAGGAAAATCCCAGGATGCAAAAATCTCCCTTACCAGTCTCAGTAAGAAGCTGAGATCTCTCATAAAATCCTCAAAAGCTAGTTACGAAAATAAAATTGCCAAAGATTCCAAAGACAGTCACAAGGCATTCTATAGTTTTGTCAAGAATCTAAATGGCAATGCTCAGATCTGCTCTGAGCTTCAACAGAATGGCATTAAATATACTGATCCCAAGGATATTGCCAATATCCTGGTAGATCGATTTAGTGCCAACTTCACCCCCCTCTCACCCCCTAAAAGGCCCATCTCAATAACAAAAGATTGCCAAATTCCGGTAATCAGGGCCACACAGGTAGAAACCGCACTCTCCAAAGCTAAGAATACAGCATCCATGGGACCAGATGACATCCCAGGCTGTGTACTACATGAACTACAAAATGAACTGGCACCTCACCTTAGTGTCATGTTTAATCATAGCCACACCTCAGGCTTCGTGCCCACTGAGTGGTGCACAGCTACAGTTATCCCACTCCACAAGGGGAGATCCACCTTGGATCCCGGGAACTACCGTCCCATCAGTCTGACGAGCGTGATCTACAAGGGCATTGAACGCATTATCATGGAACTTCATTGGCAACCTTCAAACATTGGACCCCACCCAGTTTGGGTTTGTGAAGGGCCGATCTTGTCTCCTGAATCTGATTGACTTCTTCGAATCAGTCTCCAGAGCTGTGGACAAGGGTATCCAGCCTATCTGGACCTCACCAAGGCCTTCAACACCATCCCCCACTCTGGAATCATAGATAAACTTACAAAGCTGGGCATAAATCCCTACATCGTTCAATGGGTTGCCACCTGGCTTACTGACAGAACCCAGACTGTAAAAGTAGCAAACTCCAAATCCAGCTCCAGACAAGTGACAAGTGGAGTACCTCAGGGTTCAGTCCTGGGACCACTCTTGTTTGGCATCTACTTCTCTGAATTACAGGCCAACACTAAAGGACTTTGGCTAACAAAGTTCACAGATGACTGCAAACTGGGAGCCATTATTGAATCCCCACATGATATGGATATTCTACAAAAGGGCCTTACAGAAACAGATGCCTGGTGCCAGAGCCATGGGCTCAAGCTTAATGCTAAGAAATGTATAGTTATCACTTTTGGAAAAAAACATGTACCCATGAATTACCACATAGGTGGCAGTACACTAAACATCGAAAGTGTGATGAGAGAATTAGGGACACAGGTGGACAGTGGTCTCACTTTCGATAACCACATCGCCACAACAGTCAGGAAATCCTTCTGTGTGGCTTACCTCATCACTAATGGCTTTTCATCCAGAAAAAAGGAGGTCATTGTCCCACTGTACTCATCCCTCATTAGACCCATTGTAGAGTATAATGCCTCATTTGGTATGTACCTCACAAGACATCTGCAACAGCTGGAAAGGCCACAGAAATACCTCACTAAAAGAATCACAGGCCTAAAGCAGATGCTGTATGCTAACCATCTAAAAAAACTCCAGCTATACTCTGTGGTATATCGTCTACTCAGAGGTGATCTCTGCTTTGAGCTGTTGGACATGCTCCACTTAAAGAAATCCCAATCCCTCAGAGCCACACGTTCCAGGGATCTGAACCTTGTCATCCCAATGAACAAAACATGCTGGAGGGATAGGTTTCTGACCCAGAGACTCCCCATACTCTGGAATAGACTGCCCATGCATGTCAAGCAGAGTGCCTCCTTGACCCTCTTCAAAAGGAACCTTGATGATTGGATGGGAGATAGGAAATTCACCCCGGGGATCATGTCAGTCACCCTGCTAGACAGGGGTCCAGAGAAGTAAATATTGTGGGAAGAAATATCCAGGGAATTGTTATGGCTAGGCTTGTATAGGCCCTAGGGCCGATGGCCTAGTACCAACCTATGAATAAAGATATTACAGTAAATAAGTGCATTCATAGTGATTACTAGGCTAATGGCACACAAGTCTTTACAAACCTAGCCAATAATACCAAGGATATGACAGTATTATATCTTAATTCTCCAGATATGGGATGGGGTAGTATCAAGGTAGGTGGTCTTTGGGTTTTGGAGCCTTGAGTCATTTTACAAACTGTCTCTGTCCATAAGGGACATGGACAGTGTCCTGAGAGTGAATTTATAGTTTCTCATCCATTTATCCAAATTTGTTTTGAAGAGCATGAGAGGATGGGCTTTGTTTTATGAAGATGGTAATTCTATTCCATAGATGAGGTAGCTTTTAGGATATGAATCTGTCTTTCCTGCAAGTTCTGTTAGAGTCACAGATAAGGTTTAGGTCCATGAAATGTGCAACCGTTGTATATTTTTTATTGTGAATATGTAACATTTTCATTAGGGCTGGATTAGAGAATGCCTTGTAGGTCCGGCATAAGTCACCTCTCAATAAATTATATGAGATGAAGTAAAGGGATAGTGCCTTTAGTTGGTCTGCATAACACGTGTCTTACTCTTTGTATTTTTTAGTGAGAAACCTCTGGGCCACTCCAGTTGGCTTAAGTGCCTGGTTAGGTGCATGCAGAAGGAAGCATTGTACTCAATTATGGGCCTGATGAGGGCTGAGTACAGTGGAAGTGTGATCTCCTTTGATCTTAATGCCATGCCTTTACTTATAAGTTGAGCCACACAGAAGGATTTCCTCTCTGCCATAGCTATTTGTGCTCAAAGTTTGACTTGCTATCTGTGTTCTTAAGTCACTCAACACTGGGTATGCTTTTAGGGTTGTGCTTATAATTTACAGGGATATCTAATTTACCGAAAGGTATGATTATGTATTTTTTAGCATTTAGTCTCAGACAATAATTCTGATACCAGTTGTTTGTCATTTTTAGGCCTGTTTGTAGGATGTCATCATCATTTGGGGATTCAGTGATTTCTCCCAGCATACAGTCATTGGCGAACTTGGTAATCCAGAGGCCCCCAACAGTGGCCTTCCTTCAGAGAAGTATATATCAAACAGGAGGGATTCCAGCACTGAGCCGTGTGGTACAATGCTAATAATAGGTTTATTTTTATAGGTGGATTCATCTATTTGGACAACATATGCCCTGTCAGTGAGCCAGTTTGCTATCCATCTGATAATGTAGGGGTTTATGCTTAACTCAATAAGTTTATCTATGATCCCTAAGTGGAGGAATGTGTCAAAAGCTTTGGCCAGGGCTAGATAAGCAGTGTGTACTGTTATACCCTCATCCATGTCCCTGGTGGCTTTCTCAAAGAAGTCCACAAGATTGAGCTGGCGAGACCTCCCTTTGACAAAGCCAAATTGGGTCTGGTCCAATGTTTGGAGAGTTCCAGTGTCATTATTGATCAGGTCTACAATAATTCTCTCCATAGCTGTGCAGGTAAGACTGGTCAAGCTTAAGGGTCTGTAGTTCCCTGGGTCAGTTAATTGGCCCCCCTGTGTGCAGAGCAATGACTGTTGCATTCCTCCATTCTTGTGGGACAGAGCCCATGAGGAGGCTGCAGTTAAAGTGGGTTTCTAGTAGCCCTGATATATTCTGTTTTTTTAGTTTTCAGAAGTTTAGACATTGCAGAGAACAAGGACTGGACAAGAGCAAGTTTAAGTTAGTATGCTATAATCTTGAGCTGTTGTGTGAGATGGGGTGTAAAAGTACACTGATTATATTATATGTAGAGTTGAGATGTTTTCTCTTATTTTTGCATAGGTGAATATCTAGTTTAATGTCATTGGCTTAATCTGAAAACAAGTGTTTTCTGTAAGCAAGTAGAGTTGAAAAATATGACAAAATGGTGAATGTCACGAGAAGTGCTGAGTTTCTCCAACATGCAATGATATTAGCTTGTATTTTTTTCCTGTAGCAAATCTTCAGCGGATTAAGAAGTCTGCAACTAAAGGCAGCTGTACATTCTGTTCTTCTGTTATTATTTTTCTATGGAAACAAGTTGTCTACAGGTGCAAGCAATTAATCTTGAGAGTTCTGATCATTGTTTGCTTAGGGAAATGCAAAATTTAAAGGCACCAGGCACGCAGTTAAGTAAAAAAAATAAAGTTTGAGATTATTGGAAGTGAACAAGTGATGGCAGTTTTCCTAGTAGCCTTACTATATCAGTTCATTTAATAGAAAGGTGTTTGATTTAATTTATTTAAATATAGCCAGAGCACTTTTTCTTAAAGTTAAAAATGATTTTTTTCTAAAAACATGCAAGCTGTTTTTCACATCTAGGAGGATAGCAGAGATAAAAGAAGACACAGCAGTCAGTGTGAGTGGGAGCACAGGCTATCACATGCAGTTTACTATGAGTAAACCATTTTAGGTTAGGTAATGCCTGGAGGTGCAGCTGTCGATTTGGGGAAACTCTTCCTATCAGGAGGGTTAAATTTCATTTTTTTTTGAAGATGTACATAGTTTTGTGTATTTGCTCTGAATTCTTAGGTTGTATTATTTTTTGTTTGAGCATTTCCATTAAAACAAAAAAATGTGAAAAATGGGACATGGGTTCAAATGGAAATGACAAGAAACAACTTTATAAAAGATCAACCAGCTAAGCATTTAGTGTATGCATGTATCACAAAAGTCGGAAATACATGTTAAAAAAAAAGCTGTCATGTATTATAGGTAGAAGCAGTATCTTCTTATAATGGTTTTGATATCCATATTATTTTGGAATGTAAATGACCTTACAGGTATAGACAAAAAAGTAAGCGTTTTGAATTATATTAAGATGTACAGAAAACAAATAGTGCTGCAGGAGACACGTTTGTAAAGAAATGAGCATGTGAATTTGATAAAGGATTTCAGAATTCCTGATATTCAGCTAAGTATCAGGAACAAAAGAAAAGGAGAGTAATTATACTGATTGCTAGAGGAGCACCAATAGTGATAGAAGATGGAAAAAAGATAATAGTAGATTTGTGGTGGTAAGGGGCTACTGGTAAGGGAGGAGGATTATGTTGGCAGATATTTCAGAAATTTTATGAAAATTTGTATAAAGCAGAGAAATGTGGAAATCAAGGAAGAGACCAAAATGCAAAATTTATGGAAGACTTGCGTATGCCAAGGTCAGAAGTAGATGAGACTCCGTTAACAGTTAAGACAGGAGGAGATGAGTTAATAACAGTGATGTATAAACAGTCACATCTATATTAGAAGAATGAAAGATCAAAATCGCAAACGCTCTAAAGAGTGAAAATGCCGGACCTCAAAGTGCTTTTTGTGAGATTGCAGTACAGTGAAGATTGGAATATTTGCCCTTTCCTCACTGCAGTGCAGTCTCGGAGTTGGAATATATATTTAGCGGGGAGGGGCACAGCCCCCCACAATAAGGAGTTTGAGGTCCATCATTTTTGCTCTTTTAAGCATTCACGATTTTGATCTTTCGTTCTTCTACTATAGACCCTAAACAGTCTGCAGGAACAGGGCATTCCTATGGAAGTTTGGAAGTTGGAAGAAAAGAAAGTGATCAAGATCTGGAAGATTTTGTTTAACAGTATTTTAAAAGGAGGGGAGGCACCAACATCTTGGAAGAAAGCTGTGGAGGCTATAGTATCTAAAGATGGTAAAGACCTATTAGACCCAACTTCATATTGACCCATTTCGATTTTAAAGCAAGATTACAAGGTGTTTTTGTCCATGCTAACTAAAAAATGGTAAGAGTGTTGCCAAAACTATTAGATATGGATCAATGTGGTTTTGTGGAGGGTATGCAAACATTTGACAACATCATATCAGAACAAAGCTGATCTGGTAGAAGCAGAATGTAAGAAAATATCACTGTTGGTAAGTCTTGATGCAGAAGAAAGCATTGAATAGAGTAAGTTGGGATTTTATGAGTAGGGAAATGGAAGCATTTCCATTCCTTGACACAATAATTATGTTAATTAGAGGGATATATTGGGGATCAGAGGCAAGAATTAAAATAGGAGGGTTTCTCTGTTATAGGTTGTGTCTGAAGAGACAAACCAGGCAGGGATGTCCCCTCTTCCTTTTATTTGCTTTATATTTAAAGCAATTGGTAAAGAAAATAAGGAACACAGAAATTCTAGGGCATAATTGGTATAGTAATCAAGAAAAGTTTGCTGTATTTGCAGACAGTATTATTTTATATCCAATAAAACATTTGGACTGCAAGCTAGAGACTGTTCCCCACCAGGGATTGATATCAGAGTATAGGCAAAGAGAAAGGAATAGGGGAATCTAAGTGAAAAACCTGCTCTGTTACAGTTTTTAGTTGCATCTGGAAAAGTAGCTGATTTGAAAAGGGGTGATTAGTAGGGTGTATAAAATATTGCATGATAACTATAAGAATCAATCAGAGGAGGTTAGAAAATATTGGGAAAAGAGACTGGATAAGCAGTTTACAAGGGAAGAATGAAATAACATATGTATGGTCCCCAAGTATGCAGCAGAGTCTTGAAGGTTTAAGATTTTTGCTTGGAATTGTTTGTATAGGTATGTTTATAGCCCGTACAGACTCCAAAGAATTTTCCTTAGGTAGAAGGCAAATGTTGGAGGTGTGATGGGGAAAAAGGAGTTAACTGGGAACGTGTTCTTGGAGTGTATTGAGTTGGCAGATTTTAAAGATTCCTTACAGAATACTGTGACAGAAATATTAGGGCAACAATTGGGCAAACTTAGTAAATGATTCGTTTAAGTTGGGACTCATGATCTGTATTGCTTAGACATAGTAAGACCTTGTTGAGTTTAATTCTGACAGCTGCCAAAAAAACAATTACTAGAAAATAGATGTCAAAGTCTAAATCAGACCCATTAACAATCCTGCATTTGTTCTGCTATTAAATATTTTAATGTTAAGTTGTCAATCTCGCCTTCATTCTTGCTTGATGGGTTCGGAGCCGATCCTCTGCTCCGACTCGGCACTTGCTAAGCTCGAGAGTCACTTTTACCAGCTCGAGGCAGCCCCATATCCCATGATGCAAGGCGGTAAGCACCTAGATCTCGTTTGCCGCTTCGCTGACAAGGTCCTCCTTTTACCAGCTCCTGGTAAGTGATTTATACATTACTGTTTTTGCCCCTTTTTCTTCTTAAACTTTAAATTTAATAGTTTTAGTTTAGTTTTAGTCCCATTCTGACTAGATTTTCCCTATCTCCTTTAAACTTTTAGTCAGACCTTCTCCCATCCCATCCCCCCCCCTTGTTAGGGTGTGTGTGTGTGTGTGTATTGATAGGTTAGTTCCTATAGGGATTTAATATAATTTCTTGGACAGGTGTTGTGTGTGTGTGTATTTTTACACCATGTCTAAAGAAAGGGTCTCAGGCTTTAAGAAGTGTGACTCGTGCTGTCAGAAGATGTCTCTGACAGACGGTCACACTTCTTGCCTTTACTGCCTGGGGCCTCTTCACCTGCAGGACTCCTGTGCTTTATGTCACTCTTTTAGCCAGAGAGTCCTGCAGGAGAGAAAAAATAAATTGATTTTGAGGGGCCTTCTTAAGCCGGAGGGCTCTCCGGCTAAGTCGGCTCCATCTAAGACTCCTAAGTCTTCCAAGGCCCAGGCTTCTGTGTCCAAGCCTGTGGCCTCGGCTCTGACTCTTTCAGAGTCGAGATCGGCTCCGGCTGGAGCCGATTCTGGTTTACTCAAACCTTCGGCACCGATGGCTATCGGTGCCGATTCTGGTTCGACCACTTCGGTGTCGGCTCCGATCGGTTCCGACCACCATGTGGCTCAGGCTTCGGTGTCGGCTCCGATCGTCTCCGACACACTTACCTTCATGGCTGCCTCGGCTCCGGCTGGAGCCGATGCATCGAAGCTAACTGTCGGTGCCGATAAGTTGTCGGCTCCGACAGCTTCTATGGTTTCATCGGCTCCGATGGTTCCTTCGAGGAAGTGGTCTAGGTCCCCTTCCTTGGAGCCGATACTCTCGGCTCCGGCTTCGCCTCTCCTCTCAGAACGGAGCTATCGGAGCCGATCTTCAAGGTCATCCAGGCTTTCTGACCATGATTTAGAGAGAGTGGTCAGTAGATTACTAAAATCACAGGCACTGGCCCAAATGCTACATAGTCAGTCTCAACAGACGACTATTAGTCCACACCCCATTGCAGTTCCTCCTTCGACTCTACCCCAGAGTTTGGAGTTGGAGTCTTCGGGAATAGTTTCTGCTACGGCTGAAGGACAGATACCCCCTTCTGCTCCTTCAGCCTCTACTCTTATCTCCTCTTCGAGACCTTCCTTAGAGGGATTCGGTGGCCGGGCTTCCCTGGTCTCCTCCGAGGGGGTGAGTGGCATCGGACCCTTGTCCGACCCCGCTCTTCCCCTTGGAGCCTCGGCCTTGGTGAGCTCGGCTCCGACATCTGCCTCGGAGCCTTCCTTTTCGGTGGGTCCTGGAGTTCCTAGCTCTTCGGAGCGGGCTCTCTCGGACCTCCCTGGGAGGGGAGCCTTCGAGGTGATGAAGAGTGTGTTGGCCACTGGACTCAGCCAGCAGTCTGTTCCCTTAGCTCATCCCTCTATAGTGCCTGTTGACATCTCTGCCACTTCTCTTGCTCCCGAACCCAGAGATCCTCCGCCTCAGGTTTCCCCACTGGGAATATCCCCCTCTTCCGAGGATTCTCCTGATTTCTCGGGAGATCCTCCGCGGAAGAGGACCTGTAAGAGGAAACACGTAGACTCCCCCGAGTCTATCACTTCAGATACTGACTTAGATGAGTCAGAGGGATCCCCAAGACCCCCCCTGAGGATGTCTCCTTCTCAGACATCCTAGAACTCCTTAGACAGAGGGGAAACTGGCCCACCAATAATCCCTCTGAGGATGAGTCAGTATACCTGGAGGCGTTTGGATCTCGGCCCTCCACCTCCTGGGTGTCTCCGCCTTCGACCCCTTATGCAGGTTATTGCTCGAAGGCGTGGGCTGCTCCTGACTCTGTAGAGCCAGTCCCTAGGAGGCCTTCTAAATTTATTACTGCCCCGGACAAGCAATTCCTCACAAAAGGTGTCCCCGCTGATGCCATGGTGGTGGCGCTGCCACTAAAAGGAACTTGCAGATCCTTCCGTACCTGTCCATCCTCCTAATAAGGACTCCAGGACCATGGATAGATATGGTAGCGGATGTTTTCTTCAGTGACCTTTGCTATGCGTTGCTGAACTACCTATGTCACTTCACCAGACTCCAGAGGGATATCCTTAAGGAGCTAGGTGAAGTAGTACAGGATCCTACAGCTGCAGGGGCTCAAGAAAAAATTGCTTCGCAGCTAGGAACCCTTAACTCTATTGCTAACTCCTCCATGCGGCTGATATCCTATGCTGCTGATGGAGTTTAGTAGGCCGCAGGTACAGGTGTGGCTCTTAGACGCCAAGCCTGGATGCGGCTATGTAATTTTGCAGATCCCTTTAAGGCGTCCTTCACAAACTCTCCCTTTGATGGGTCAGCTTTGTTTGGCCCTCAAGTGAAGGAAACGTTGACCAGGTGTGAGCAGGACGGCAAAACTCTTTCTGCCGTAGGAGTCCGTTTTCCACCCCTTCTAGACCTTACCCCAAAGGACAGAAGGGTGGCAAAATGTGGTTCCATAAATCCCAAGGAGTCACGCCGATTCACGTGGTCAGTTTACCCTAGAGGCAGAGGGGTAACAACAACAGACGCGCTCTAGAGGCAGAGGGGTCCACAAAACCAGGGAAACAGAGAGTCTCTCTCTGACAAACCCTTTCAGCATCCCTGAGATGTTGCCCGGCTGTCCCTCCTTGGAGGCAGTCGGGGGAAGACTATCGCTGTACCCAGAAGCCTGGCGTTCCCTCACTCAAGACAGATGGGTACAGTCGATCATATCCGAGGGTTACAAAATTCCTTTCGAGGAAAGTCCTTTCTATCCCTCAAATTCCCTTCCAGATGTACCACCCGGTCTAAGGGAAATTGCAGAGTTAGAAGTCTTAAAACTACTGCAAAAAAGAGCCATTCAGCCAGTTACAACAGATCATTCAGAGCCGGAATCTACTCAAGGTTCTTTTGGTCCCCAAAAGACGGAGACTGGAGACCAATATTGGATCTCAGCAGACTCAACAAGTCTGTGAGGAAGACAAGATTCCGAATGGTCACTCTTCAGTCAATTCTGCCCTTCTTACAGAAGGACAACTGGATGTGCTCAATAGATCTTCAGGATGCGTACTATCACATAAAAATTCACAGACGCTCCAGGAGATTTCTCCGCTTTCGGCTGGGGTCCAGTCATTTCCAGTTCAGAGCCCTGCCCTTTGGTCTCACTACAGCCCCCAGAGTGTTCACCAAATGTATGGCAGTGGTCACGGCTCACTTGAGACGTCAAGGGATTCCAGGTGTTTCCGTATCTCGACGACTGGCTCCTTTCAGCCACCACCAAGCATCAGCTTGTTCAAGCCAGGGATTACACAATAAATCTTTGTTCTCATCTGGGCATCTCGATCAACTTCGAAAAGTCATCCTTATTGCCCTGCCAGTCTATTGCTTTCATAGGCGCAAACTTAAACACTGTTCGGATGTCAGCTACCCTTACAGATCAAAGAGTTTCAGACATTCAAAGTCATGTCAGGATCATTCTAGCCAACAAGAAAGTACAGGCCAGAATGGTTCTAAAGGTATTAGGCCTCATGGCTGTGGCCATTACTCTTCTTCCCCTGGCTCGCTTCTACATGCGCCTTCTTCAGTGGATGTTGTTCACTCAGTGGTCTTACCAACAACTTCCTGTGCGTCACCAAATACTGGTGACACAGATTTGCAAGAATCATCTTGCTTGGTGGATCACTTCTCCCCAGATTCACCAAGGCAGACACTTTGTAACCCCATCCCCGGTAGCCACTGTCACCACGGATGCCTCCTTGATCGGGTGGGGGGGTCATTATCAGGGCAGGATGGTTCATGGGACGTGGCAACCTTTCGAATACCACCTGCACATAAATGTCCTAGAGATGAGAGCAGTGCTTTTAACGTTGCAAGCCCTCAACGACTTTCTTCCCGTAGGGACAATTGCAGTCCACACAGACAACATGTCTGTAGTTTGGTATATCAACAAACAGGGCGGAACCAAGTCCTACCCTTGTGTCGAAGCGCTCAGACTTTGGCAATGGGCGATCTCCTCTCATCGGTTTCTGGTAGCAACGCACATCCCTGGGAAAACCAACATTTTAGCGGACAGATTGAGCAGAGCTATTCTCATGCCTCACGAGTGGTCTCTCAAGCAATCTATAGTGGAAGAGATTTTTCTGGCATGGGGTCCCATGTTGCGATCTTTTGCTACTCCCCAAAACAGCAAATGCCCAGACTTCTTCTCTCTCTTCCTCTGCCAGGCCATCCCCCAGAGACGCTCTGACCCAGGATTGGCCCCAGGGACTTCTTTATGCCTTCCTCCTTTCCTCTGATCCCTCAAGTTATCCAGAAAGCAACCGTTTTGAGAGCCAAAATGATTCTCATTGCTCCTTATTGGCCTCGACAAATTTGGTTTCCGTTCCTCCATCGTCACCTTTTGGTGCAGCCGTGGCATCTGGACCCAGTGCCAGATCTTCTGATTCACCAATCCGGTCAGCTGCACCGGTCTATCCCTTCTCTCAACCTCACAGCATGGTTGCTCCACTTCCTTCCTTAGCCAGGCTTCCTTTGATCTCTAACCCCGTTAGAGACATTCTAGTAGCTTGCTTAAAATCCTCTACTAGGAGGATTTATACAAGCAAATGGAAGCGTTTCTCTTATTGGGCTAAAGCCAAGAATATTGATCCTTCACTGCTCCAGTTCAGGCAGTTTTGGATTTCTTAGCGGAGATTTTTCATGCAGGCTCCTCTTCTTCCACAGTTAGAGTTCAATTGGCTGCTATCTCGAACTTTCATGTCGGGTTCGCAGATCACAATATTATGTCCCACAGGCTTTGTAGAGCCTTCTTGAAAGGAATTTTCCTCCTGAAGCCTCCAGTCAGGAGTCCTCCTCCTCAATGGGATCTAAATTTAGTGCTGACATCCTTGATTCTTCCCCCCTTCGAGCCAGCTGTTTCTTGCTCCCTGAAATTTCTTTCATGGAAAACCTTATTCCTGGTAGCTATTACATCGGCCAGGAGGGTGTCTGAACTTCATGCTCTGTTCGCCCCCCCTATTTGGTCTTTCACAAAGACAGAGTATCATTGAGAACTAATCCGACCTTCTTGCCTAAGGTCGCCTCAAAGACTAATTTGAATCAATCCATTGATCTCCCTGTATTTTTTCCAAACTATTCAAACAGATCGGAACAAAAACTACATTATCTTGATGTCCACCGCCAACTCAGATATTATTTGGACAGAACTAAACAATTTAGGAAATCCGATCAACTCTGTTTCCTATGCTGATAACAGGAAAGGCCTTCCTGTCTCAAAAGTGACCTTATCTAGATGGCTTTCTTCTGTCATCTCTGAAATTTATCGGCTCAGGGGAAAACAGCTGTGCTCAAAACCTAAAGCACATTCAACCAGAAGCTTAGCTACTTCTACAGCTTTTCAAGCTAGACTTCCTTTAGACACTATTTGTGCAACGGCCACTTGGGCCACTCCTCATACTTTTGTTTCCCATTACAAATTGGACTTGGCCTCCAGGGACAGAGCCAGTTTTGGCTCTACAGTCCTCAAGAGTCTGTTCCATTGAGCCACCCAGGATAGAGGTGCTAGGGACGCGGTCCCATCAAGCAAGAATGAAGGCGAGATTGACAACTTAACATTGAGAAGTTATGTACCTACCATAACGTTCCATGTTAGTTGTCTTCTCTCGCCTTCTTTCTTGCGACCCTCCCTCCTTCCCCCAGGCCTGGACAGACCTTTTTCTACAAGGAATTTTGATGCTAAAGACCATACAGAGCTGGTCCTTCTTCCATCCTGCAGGTTTTCTTTCTTCTTTCTTCGTTTGGGAAGTGTTATGCTAGGTGCTATTGCCCTTTTGTCATCAAACGAGATCTGAGTACTTGCCGCCTTGCATCATGGGATATGGGGCTGCCTCGAGCTGGTAAAAGTGACTCTCGAGCTTAGCAAGTGCCGAGTCGGAGCCGAGGATCGGCTCCGAACCCATCAAGCAAGAAAGAAGGCGAGAGAAGACAACTAACATGGAACGTTATGGTAGGTACATAACTTCTCATTTTAAAGTATTACAAAATATAAACCAAAGAAAATGGTGCAAAAGTAAGCAAACCATGAATTGGAACATAGTTGAGTACACCCCCCAAATTGTTGGCTTGGTAGGCTTCAGCCCAAAATTTATCTTTAAGACAGTATAGAATTTAAAGACATGTATGAGAGGGGTGCACAAGGAACCAAAAATGTGGGGCATGTTGCCAATGTTCACATATTGCTGAGTTTGATAACATGGTTGTTAATGCTTTATAAACTAAGGTGTTTTTTAAAGAGGAAATTGTGGGAGCAAAGGCATAGTATACTTAGCAGTATGTGCAAATTGTAATAATTTTCATATGGGAAAAGCTGAGAGAGCATTGAGAAAGCGCATATATGAGCATTTATACAGCATAAAGAGCAAAAATGTAAGCAATGCCTTATTCAAACACACCCTGCTCAATGTGTCTCACAATGTATTTGAATTTGATGTATTCTAGCAAGTAGATCTTGACCCTAGGGGGAGGGGATTGGGAGGGCCAGCTGGAGTATAGAGAATTCCTTTGGCAATTTCGGCTAAATGCTTTCACCACTCTGGGTTTGAATGATCATGTTACTATTATATCTGCACTAAGATTCCGCACAGCTAAGTTATAAAAGTGTACCTTGGAATGCATAACTACTTTATTAATATAACTCAAACATCGTTGAGTTTTTTCAAGAGAAAGATTTCTAGAATTTATTGGTCTATTTATTTATCAAGCTGACCTTATTTATCGGCATTATTTAAATTTTAATTATTTTAGGCATGTTTTTAAGTTTTTTATTATAGTGTAACTATGTTTATGCATTTAAGAGTGGCTGTCTGTTTAAGAGAAGTGTTCAATTCATTGATTAATATGTTATCGATTAATTGCTTTGTATAATATTATTTAAGGAATGGTTGAGCTTGTAGCAAATTTCAATCTGATTAAGTCCTAGACGCTACATGACGAAAGCACCTAATGACGTCAAAGTGTTTGCCTACTTTTTTGTATTGGGTTTATTCTTTTATACCATTGCTTCAGTGAGTAGCTACACACAGTACAGTCACCTTTATTTTGGCTTGTTATTTTAAAGTATTGTTTATTTTCTTTCTGGTACAGGTGTGTGTCATATTCTAACTGGGAGCTGCTCAGGTATTTAAAAGGTTCCTCTGTTATCACAGTATTGAAAGTGCTGCATTTGTCATATTTAAAAGGTTCGCATCTCATCACAGTATTGAAAGTGCTGCATTTGTCCTACTATTAAATATTTTATTTTAAAGTAATGCTTATTTTCTTTTCTGGGGAGGTTGTGTGTGTATATTGATTGGCTAAGCAGGGAACTGTTCGACTATTTAAAAGGTATTTGTGTGAGCACAGCATTGAGATGTCTAAGTTTGTCTTACTGTTAAATATCTTACTTTAAAATACTCTTTATTTTCCTTTCTGGGTAGGGTGTGTGTGTACACTGACTGGCTGATCAGAAATCGCTATTTTATTTAAGTTTTTATGGGGGCAGATTCTTGAGTAAAAATGTATAGGTTTAGTGAAGCAGTTTTCGGACTTCAGCTATATAGAGAAGCAGAAAAGATAAGGGTAGTAAAAAGAGATTATTAAAATATTATTATGCAAATGCCAGGAGTATGAATAAAAAAATAGATGTACTTGAATTAATTTATAATGATATTGATTATGATGTGATAGTAGCAATATAAATATAGAATTGTGCAGATGTCTTTTTACCTGGATATAAACTGTATGACCAAGAGGAAAATAAATGAGGAGGTGTAGGAGTTTTCATTGCATCTTAGTTAATTGCTAGAGTTCTAGTTGTTGATCATAATATGAAATTCTAATTTAAGGGTTATTATTTGGTACAGCATCTGTTCCATTACTTGTATTGGTATGTTTTAAGAGTCCTATGTTATCTACAAAGGAATTAAATAAGTATTTGGATTATGACAGTTTACTTTGGTTGGGTGATTTTAACTTTCCTAATATTAACTGAAAGTATGGGATATCTGTTTCTGCCCTAAGAGAATAATTTGTGGATCTTTATGAACTACGTAACTTTTCTCAGCTTATAGATTTCCCTACAAGGGCAGAAATATTCTTGATTTATTATTTAGAAATATGTTAGATAGAATAGGGAGCATAAAATAACTATGCCCCTTTGGTAATTCGGCCCACAATGCCTTTGACTGTGTCATAATTGCAAAACATCAGGCTAATATTATTTTTGATAAAACTGAATTATTTAATTTAAGTATATTTCAGCCCACAATGCCTTTGAGTTTGCAGTAATTGCAAATTAAAATTTAAAACTTTAGGCTAATTTTATTTTTAATAAAACTTAAGTTTTTTAAGTATAAACTCATTTGATCTATCTGTGAAAAGTCTTGATGATTTGGGTAGTATATAGGATAGGTTTGAGTGCACATACTAGGAATATTTAAGTCAGTGTAGACAAACTATAACCTGGAAATGTGAAATGTACTCACCTCCTTGCTGGAGCACAGCACATTCTAATTTATTATAGACAGAAAGGAAGAACTTTAGTATGTCAGCAAGATATAAGACTGCTACAGCTAAAAGAGCTTATAATTTAGTTAGTAGGAAATTGAGACTTGTTACCGAAAGCTAAAGGTAAGAAAGAAGAACATCTTTTGTCTAATGTCTCAACAAATACATTTTATTCTTGTGTTATAAATGTAAAGATGAAAAAATTGAGTGGGCCCTATTATTGTGAGTTAAAAAGTTGTATATGAAGGAGTACAATTGGTTGAGATGCTTAATAAATATTTTCTTGTGAGTGATTTCACAAGTAAGGTCAATTGTTATGCTAGGGATAACCTTAGAGGATGATATTTATTAATGTCCAGTTTTTAGTTTGAACATTATAAGAAAATTGTTCTTCCGCATAAGACAGGACAGCTGTCTGGGTTCTGAACACTTACCAGGATACTTTTTGGGTTACTTACACCAAATATATTTCTACAATTATTGCATCCTTCTTTAATACACATTACTTCATGGGTATATCCTTTAAGTTGGAAGTGTACAGATGTACTTAATCACAAAGGTGGTTCAGTGGATAACATCTCCGTTTAAAGGCCAGTTGGTCTAATTGCCTTAGTGGGTAATAGTTTTGAGAGATGTTTACTATCCTCCTTGACTACTGATTTTTAAGGATTGTTGGATTTGTTTCAGCATGGTTTTATCTATAATAATAGATAACATTTACTAATTTGACAAATAAAACTTAAAAGCACTTTGGAATGAGTAAGCAAAACGTTCTCTCTGAGCCAGACCAAGAACACAAAAACTAAAGGTGCAGATACACTTTTGTTCTTTATTTTCAAAGAACTTCATCAGTATAAATAAAATTACACCTCATTCTTTTTTATATACAAACATTTTAAATCACATGACTAAGTAGCACCAGTAAGAATGAATAATTGGTTAACTTTTTACCAAACCTAACATACTTAAAACATTATATTCAATAGTTAACATATTTAAAATAATCTTACTCCAAAAAGTAAATATAACATGCAATTAAAACATTTAATAGCCTACCTGTCCTTGAGGGAAGTGACCTCAGCACAAGAAGTTGTAGTAATTGGTCATTTTGGACCATTTCTAGCTCTTTTGAAGTTCCCTGGTTAAAATCTGCCTCTGGCATTTTTTTGAAGCCATATTGCTCAGACACAGCTCCACGTGGTCCTGTTGAGTCTTCCTGGCTACAGAGAACTGAAAAAAGCGACTGCTTTCCTGATTAAGTATCCTGCTGTTTTTTATATTTGTTTTACCTTCTACTGCTTACCTAGAGCAAGCTTTAACTGTTTTCATAGTTATTTACTGTATTTTTATTATCTGCACTTAAAAGTACATTTTAGTCGAAATTAGTCTAATTCAAGTCGAAAAGTGTTTGTTTGCTGTTTAATTTAATTGTTTGGCTGCCCACTAAAGTGTGCTAGCCTGTACTACTGACTTATTGCCTTTTCTGCATTTAGCTGAGTTGCCACTAGAGCACCACTGGGCAGCGCCGGTTAAACAAGGTTAAAGTATTTCTGGCTCCGTAAAGTCTGCTCTTCATTTTTTCCCTTAGAACTGCTCTACTTGTAATCTAAACAGTCTATTCTCTATCTGTAAAGCTCAGCACTTGTTCCTAAAGCATTTTTAGTCAGGTAAAGCACTTCTATATTATACAAAGTACTTCACTAGCTTAAAACCCCCTTGAGTACCCACTTCCCTATAGGTCCTTTCTGACTCAGTTACACAGCAAACTTTTTCATTTCTTCTAGCATGTCAAAGGGTCAGTTGCTAGCATCCTCTCCTGCTCAGCTGGTGAATCTGGGAATATTGAGGCAATGTTACAATTGCCTCATGTACACAGACAACCCTCTCCTCCTCCCACAAAACACAAATACATGAGAGATGCAACTATATAGCCAAACTGAAGGCTGAGCTCTCTCAACTCAGGACTGGCAAAACCAGACAGGAGGAGAAGGTAACCACACACACCATAAACCCAGTCTCACATAGAACTATCACAACTACAAATCAAACACATAAACACACAAAGACATACTCGGAGGCACTGATCAAAAATCTACCAAAACAGCAGAGGCCTCCAAAGCTGACACCCAAACAACTGCCACCTCATGACATAACACAAGCAACACATAGATCACAAAGTCAGTGTGCAAATCAGTCACAGCCCTTAAGGCCAAACACAATGCCAGACACACTTGTCATAGGTGACTCCATAGTCAGACACACTGACGTCCCACTCACCAGACTGAACAAGGAGAGGGTCACAGTAAGCTGCCTGTCGGGCACTAGAATCTGCCACATAACACAAGCACTCGGGTCACTCCACAGCATGTACAAGTATGACTCAGTCATTGTCCATGCCGGTGTGAATGACCTGAGACGTACCTCCCTGGACTACATGAAAAGAGACATAGAGGAGCTCTCAGATTATGTAGCCCAGGCTGGTATGACCCTGACCCTGAGCAGTATCCTACCTTCACCAAGAATGATGCCACAATACAGAGACAAAATGATCAGTTTTAATAATTGGCGTAATTTCTGGTGTCATTCTAAGGGGATCCAATGTCTGTCTGCCTGGAATGACATGCTTGACAAGCCACGCTGGTTCGCAAGGGACGGCTTCCACCTGTCACCCTGGGTTTCGGATATTGGCAAAGGCTCTTGCCACCCCATAGTGCCTTTTTAGACAAGGCTCAAATTCTAAACCCACCGCCCTAGAAAACAATAATGGAAAAGACTAAGGATAATGCTGCTCAATGCCAGAAGTCTAAATCTCAAGATGCACGCCTTCGAAGCCCTCCTCAGTATGGCGAACATCGATGTCTGTGCTGTGACTGAAACCTGGTTCAAGGCTCCTGGGAGCACCCCGGCACTATCAGGTTTTACCTCATATCATGCGTTCCGCCCCAAAACCCGGACCGTACCACAAAAGGAGGGGGTGTATCCATATTCATCAAGGATACCCACACCTCCAGGCTGGTGGCAACTCACGAAGCATCAGAGACCATTCAGGTGCAATTAACCATAGGCAAAACTGCTCTACAGTTTGTAGCATGTTACAGGCCACCCTCTCAAACTCAGGAACCCACACAGCCTTCCTGAAGACACTGGAGAGTATAAATGTCTCTCCAAACACCATCATATTGGGTGACTTCAACTACCCAAACATAGACTGGGAACATTACTCAAGCCCCAATACCCTAGCCCAAAGGTTCCTGGAGTTCATAAACTCAAATGCTATGGAACAACTTGTCACCATTCCCACAAGAGGTGAAAATATACTAGACCTGATCATCACAAACATGGGGACAAAATGTTCCACACGAAGTATATCCTCATTGGTGAGATCAGACCATAAACTAATCTCACTGGAGATCCACATCCGCCCCACCCCAACAAAAACACCACAGTGAAGAACTTCTCAAAAGCCAACTTCACACTTCTTAAGACTGGTGTGGTATCCTTCAAGGCCCCTGAGCCATTAGAAACCACAACCCACGCTGCTGAATCCCTTACAAATGCTTTCTCTGAGCACCTCCAGGATTGCATGGATCAAGCAATCCCAAATAAAATCAAGACCCTTTCCACCAAAGGCAAGCGCCGATCTGGTGGACCCCAGCCATAAACAAACTTTACAACAAGAGGAGAAAGCTACTACAAGATAGAGCAAAATCCCTAAAAGGGAAGACATCTCTGATCAATACTAGTAAAAAACTACGATCACTCATAAAATCATCCAAGGCCAACTTTGAGAGAAAAATCGCCAAGGACTCAAAAGACAATCATAAGGCCTTCTTTAGCTATGTTAGAAATCTGGGTGGAAACTCCCAGATATGCTCAGAATTAGTCCAAAATGATACAAAAATCACTGAACCCACAGACATTGCAAACATACTGGCAGGTTCAGTGCAAATTCCCCCCCCCCCTCCCCCCCAAAAGGAGAAATGTCTATCCCAGCAGTGTAGCCTCCCAATCATCTCAAATGCCCAGGTGAGAGCTGCTCTCTCTAAAGCTAAAAACACAGCATCAATGGGACCGGATGGTGTCCCCGGCTGTGTGCTACATGAACTCAATGAGGAACTAAACCCACACATAAGGCTGCTGTTTAATCTTAGCCTTACCACAGGATACGTACCCAAAGAGTGGCGTACGGCAACTGTGGTCCCACTCCACAAAGGCGGTGCTTCTATGGACCCTGGTAATTACTGCCCCATAAACTTAACAAGCCTGGTCTGCAAACCTATGGAGAGGATCATAATGGAACTCATAAATAAAGACATAGGGGACCTACAGACATTGGATCCTACCCAATTCGGCTTTGTCAAGGGCAGATCATGCCTCTTGAACTTGGTCGACTTTTTTGAAACAGTCACCAAGGCCATTGATGAGAGTAAGGCAGTTCACACAGCCTACCTTGACCTTGCAAAAGCTTTCGACACAATACCCCACTCAGGTATCATAGAAAAGCTCACCAGCTTAAATGTAAACCCATATGTCACAAGATGGGTTGCAAACTGGCTCAAGGACAGAACCCACAGGGTTAGAGTTGCTGGTGCCATGTCATACTCCAAGCCGGTCAAGCGGTGTCCCACAGGGCTCAGTCCTGGGCCCCTCTTGTTCGGCATCTACTTTTCAGAAGTGCAGGCAAACATAGGAGGATTGTGGCTGGCAAAGTTTGCAGATGACTGCAAACTGGGCCATAGTTAAAATCCATCAGACACAGATATCCTTCAGAGAGGTCTCATAGAAACGGATAACTGGTGCCACAGCCATGGCCTTAAGCTAATCGCCATAAATTGTATAGTCATACCCTTTGGTAAAAACAAGGTAACCCCAAGTTACCACATAGGTGGCAATCCATTAAGCACAGAAGAGGTTATCAGGGACCGGGGGACCCAAGTTGACAGTAACCTTTCTTTTGACACTCACATTGCCATAGTGGTTAGGAGGACCTTCTACATTGCCCACCTGATTATGAAGGGATTCACATCCAGATCAAGGGAGGTCATTGTTCCCCTGTACTCTTCACTTATCAGACCAGTGATTGAGTACAATGCCCCATTCGGAATGTATCTTACCCGACACCTGCAGCAATTGGAAAGACCCCAAAAGTTCCTCACCAAAAGGATAAAGGGGCTCAAAATATGCCATATGCTGCCCGACTGAAGAAACTCCAGCTCTATTCAGTCACATACCGTCTGCTCAGAGGTGACCTGTGCCTGACATACAAGGCCATGTCCAACCCGGAATTAATGGACATGCTCCACCTCAAAAAATCCAAATCCACCAGAGCCACAAGAGCAAGAGACTTAAACCTCAACACGGATATAAATAGGACGTGCTGGAGGGACAGATTCATCACCCAGAGACTCCCTATGCTGTGGAACAGAATCCCGGTCCATGTGTGACAGAGCACCTCGCTGGCTCTGTTCAAGAGGAATCTTGACCAGTGGATGGGAGATCGTATGTTTACCCCGGGGATCATCTCTGTATCACTTCTGGACAGAGGCACGGCAAACTAATGGGTATAGTATTCTTCAACCTAAGGGGTGGTGAAAGCCACACAACTCTGGCTAGGCTTATAAATGCCCTAGGGCAGATAGCCTAGTATGAACCTATAATAAAGTTCTTGGTTTGCAATCTCTGGGTTATTAAAAACATTTAATATTAATGTATTCAGTTAGTCCAGGTTTTTATATCTCCTGCTGTCTTAATCTGACATTCTGCTTCTTTACACTCTAAAATTGTATTAAAGTACCCCATGAAGCCTTCATAAGTGTTTACTAGGCTAACAACCACAAGGGCCTTTTTAAGCCTAGCCATGCATCACAAATCTCAGACAAGTTCTGATACCCTTAGGTGTAAGCATGGGCCTGGGAGATTAACCATTTAAAGGTTACCTCTGTCCATAAGAAAGATGGGTGACAAACCAGGGATGAATTTCTGGTTTCCCATCCAATAGTCCAAGTTGCACTTGAATTGGGTTAGGGAGGAATTTCTGGTTTCCCATCCAGTTGTCCAAGTTGCACTTGAATTGGGTTAGGGAGGAACTCTGATTCACACGGATAGGGAGCCTGTTCCATAGATGGGGTAGTCTCTGGGATACATACCTATCTCTCCAGCAGGTCCTATTTATATCACAGGCCAGGTTTAAGTGTTTAGATTGGGTAATTCTGGTGCTGTTTATTTTGTGGATATGGAGCAGATCCATCAGAGTGGGGTCTGACAATGCCCTGTATGCTAGGCATAGATCTCTCCTCAAAAGCCTGTATGAGACAGAATACAGGGATAAAGCCTTGAGGCAGTCTGCATTGGACATATTACTTATGCCCTGTATTCTTTTAGTGAGGAACCTCTGTGGGCTTTTCATTTTAACCTCATCTAAAACAAAAAAAAAAGTCAGTACATTCATTGGCATGTTTTGTTAAGGCATTACTGTAGTCACATTTCTTAATTGCCATAACATGTACTTATATTTTTTAAGAACATTTTCTTATTGTTTTTTCTACATAAAAACTCTCACAAATTTCATAGGAGGCTAAATCAATATTCCATGTGAATTGCACGTAAAATGACCTTTGGACCAAACTGTTTGACTAAAACTTTGAACATAAACATTTGATACATCTGAAATGCATTTACAATACTTACAGTTGTTATAGTTGTGAGTTACTTTTAGTTAATTTTTTTCTTCTAAAAAAGAGTTCAAATTATTCCTGCTTTTTGTAGGTGAACACTGGTTAAGACATCTGACAAATCTTTGTTACCCAGAATGATTTCCCAGTTGTCATTTAAAATATTTCTGATCAAGCCCATGTTTATAGAAATTGGTAAAGAAAATGCTGTTTTGTAGCTGCTTTGTTCAAAAAAACTTAAATTTGTTCTAACTGGTTTTAATGTTGTATTAGTCTTGCCTAAAATGAGTTTAACGTTTTTTTTATGTATAAACAAAATGTCATTCATGATTTTGTCAAGGAAATTATCTACATACCCCCATGTAGAAGTAAACTCTTTATGTATCCATTGTATATGCTTCATTCCTACTTGTCATTCTACAAATTGACCTTTTACATTTTTTCTTCATGTGCATAGGATATTGACTATGCTTGTGTAAACAGATATTGACAAAGGTTTCTTTCCTAACACTTTGCACTCAAAATGCTTGTGATCCCTTTTAAACAAAATTGTTAACTCTAAAAACTTAACTTCCGATCCAGTATTATTTAATGTGAATTTAAGATAATTAGTACTGTTGTTTAAATTGTCTAAAAATACACTAAATTCTTATAATGTACCACTCCAATAAAAAAAAAAGTAATCAGTGAAACTCTTGTAAAACAAGTACTTTTTTTTTGAATAAAAATGACATTTTAGATGTTCTTCCCACCAAGCTGTGACTAAATTGGCAAATACTGACATGGGCACCAATGGCTACTCCTTTAATCTTTTTGAAGTATTTATCTTGAAACATAAAATAATTATTTTCGATGATGACTTCCAACAATATACAAATTGTGTTCAGCTAAATGTTGTTTATGTATGCAAACTTAGTTAAGTATCTTCTTGCAGAGTCGATGCCTTGTTGTTGGGGTATATTAGTGTACAAATGTGTCGCATCTAAAGTCACTAAACGGCCATCTAAATCACTTACTACACAATTTCTTAGTGCTTCTAATAGATGTCAGGAGTCCCTTAAATCAAATTCAGATTTCTGTACCATAGGTTTTAAAATTTTGTCTAAGTATATTGAAATGTGTTCAGTTTTGTAAAAATCTGCTGCCACTATTGGCCTGAAAGGAGGGTTTAAACCATCTCTGAATTTTTGGTATGCCAAAATTTCTAGCTATTTTGGGATGTTCTACTTTAAAAAAAAAAAAAACTCATAAAGTTCTAAATGTATGAAACCTCAACTTAGCAAGTCGTACAAAAGTTTATTTATATTTATAAAACCATTTTCTGTTTCCAACATATTAACTTCTGTGTAGCATTCTACATCCTTTAACATGTTAAACATAGCTTGCCTGTAATCTCTACTTTTCATTATAACTATTCACTTACCCTTCTCAGCCTTCATAACACGGATGTCATTATTTGTCAGGTCATGTAAAGCTCTCCTTTCCCCTTCTGACAGATTACATATGAATAGTGGTCGCATGTTCTTTAAATTTCTCCTCAAATCAGCTTCATATGACCCTACTACTTTGACCTTTGATCAGGGTTTATCTGTTGTTGTGGTATACATAGATCTTTTGAAGACTTTTGACAGTATTCCACATAATGTTATTAATGACAGAGTGCATGAAAATCTGAAAAATCCATATATTACATGATGGGTCTCAAACTGCCTGAGTGGGAAGAAGCAGGGAGTTAGAATTAAGAATTATCTAGCTAACTGCAATAACTTGCTTAAAGGGGTCCCGCAAGGCTCAGCACTGGGCCCAGTGTTATGTAATGTAGGTCTTTCTTGTACACCAAAACATTCCTCTGACTGGATGGCAAAATATGCTGATGATATTAAATATGAACGTTATAATATTATCAAGGGATACAGCAGAATTTAATCTGTACTTGAGTAATAGCTTTTGGTTATTAATTAAGCTCAATATAATGTAAACATAAATGTTGGGTCCTTTACTTTGGCAAACTTAATTGGGATGTTGAGGTGAAATTAGGAACCAAATTTGTCAGAATATAAGGACTTGGGCATTAGAACTATAAATTTAGATCACATGTCTTAATAACTAAAACTAAAATGCATAAATTGTAGCATTAATTTTTAAGAATTTTGTTTCAAGGAATACAGAATTATTCAAAAAATTATGTATTGCATATGTTTGACTTATTGTTGAATATAATAGGACATTTTGTGTATAAACCAAAGGGGATTTATTAATTTTGGAAGGAATACAGAGGAAAGTTACAAAGAGAATTTCTGTGTTGAATACTCTTCCATATCTCAAGCTAGATTGGAAGTTTTAGGTCTTTTTTCATAAGTTGTAGGTTTGTGTGAAGAAAGTTATATCCAGTTTATTGGGTATTAAGGAATGAGGAGTCCCATCCAGCCGCATTTCATTTCCCCCATTTTTGCTCATGGGGTCCGGCTGTCACTTCACCATTGACAATCATCTAGAGCAAAGGTTTACACCGCCGAGTGGTTAGCCCTACTGTGGTAGCTCTTGCACACTGTAAAATCACACGCACATTCACACCTATGGCCAGTTTAGAGCATCCAATCCACCTACTGCTCCCTGGTTCAATTCTCAGCTGGGGTGTCTTCTGTGTGGAGTCTGCATGCCCTCCATGTGTTCAGCTGGGCTTCCTCTGGGTGCTTTGGTATCCTCCCACACTCCACCGACATGCGGTAGGTGAATGAGGAGCTCCGATTTATTACTAAACAGTGAGCTTACAGATTTTGTTCAAATTACTAGAGGGTGTAACTATTTATTTAATATTTAAGATGTAAAACTGTTGCTTGAAGAAAGTCTCTATCACATTCTATGGTATGTATGTGGAATAAACTCCATTAAGTAATTAGATAGTCTGAGTCATTATATCTGTTTAAAAACATTTTGATAACTGGGTTGATACTAAAGTTTATACATTTGTAGTGGAGTCTGCAGTTTGATTGGCATCTTGTTCCAACATAGTTTTTCAAGCTACTGAAACTATTGAACCCAACTGTAGCTGAAGTATTGAATATTATAACGATAACAGAACTGGAAGGTGAGATCTTTGGAAATGAGAAGGAGCAAGTTATATAGAAATAAATGGAAACTGTGGAAACAACATGAAAAATGTTCAAGAGGAGGAGGAGTGAAGCTTAAAGGAAGGCAGGAATTGAGTAATTTACGTAATGATAGTTGAGAAAAGCATGCATGTGATGTATGGCATATGTAACTAGAAACACATTTGTTTTCTTTTATATGTTATATGTTTGCCTATGTCTTAAGTGATAATTTAGCAAAGGTGTTAAAAAAGTACAGTACAACTGAATAAAATAGCACTTGGTGTAAATCACTAAGTGTATAAAAGTGCAACAGAAAGCAAGTACTTTATTTTTGTTTAGATGAGGAATCAGCTCAAAACTCCAAATTTAGTGATTTGGGAACATGAGTTATATGGACAGACTTCTGAGGTCTATAAATTAAGAAGTAGCAGGCTGCCCTCAGGGTTGTTTATACTGGCGGATAAAACAAAAGAACCAGTAGAAGATTAAGTAGGAAATAAGTAAAATACAGTTAAACAAAGTCAATAAGCTTGCTAGCCAAAGAAAATACATTATCAACTATCTTTTAAAGAAAGAATAGGAAACCAGTTCTTAAAATAAAAGAATAAACTTAGGAAGATGGAAGCAGTCATGTTTTACATTTCAATCTTTTGAAGGGTATCTTTATACATTCACCATTGCAACCATCAGTTCACTTACCTAGCTCAAGAATAAGTTATTGCAGTCAGACGTCTCCCTTTTGTCCAGCTCATCTTTCATCTCAATGGCATAATCTGTTTAGTTCCAGTCTAGTTTTTCATCTCTTTGTTGCAGCCACTATCATAGCCCATTCATTTTTGTATGTTTCACTTATAACATAGTTATATTGATGCCATAGTAGTCTGTACATTTCTGTGTAGTATATTTTGTGTTAAATGCTGCAAATCTACCTTAAAGGTAAATAAAGGAGAATATGACTAAAATATATTCCCATATAACCAGCGCACCTTTTTCTGTCTCTAGCATAAAAAAATGTAGTATTTGTGAACGTCTTTCTCAGCTCATCAAGCTATATGAATACTTGAGCAAAAATACTTAACGCAAAAATCCTAAACCTGTTAGCTTTAGTAAAACCTTTGCAGTTGACAAATTCATTGCTAGGTCGTATCACCAATATGTTCCTTTAACGTATTTATCTATTCTTGTGTTATCTTAACAACCACTTCCTTTAATGCTTTATATATCCATCTAATCAGGCCTTTAATCTTTGCATGTTCTCGCTGAGTTTCCAAAACAGAGATACCCCCAATGAGGTAATGGAGTATATCTGAAGAATCCTACCTTGGTTTGCGATTTACTGTGGAGTTGACTGGTAACAGAAGTTTTATTTGAATTTGTATTTTATTTGTTAACACTGTTTTTCATTGTTTGTAGGTTGATTCATATTTTGTTGTTTTACCTTTAATTTCCTTACCTGAATTACGTATTTACTTAAATTTAATTACCTGGAGCTTTTCTCCCCGGGCCTCTGCTGAAAATGGACCTACGTCCAGTTGGACACTCCCGGTCAACAAATATAAATAAATAAATAAATTTCACTATTGGTTGTTAGAAAGGAATAGGTTTTCCAGACAGGCAAGGCTCTAGCCATCCCAATGGGCCTAGACAGCTGTAAATTCACAAAGATTTCTCACCGTAACAGGTACAAGCATGCAAAATCTGAAGGTAATGCTACTCAATGCTAGAAGTCTAAACCTCAAAATGCACTCTCTCGAGGCACTCCTAAAAATGGAGAACATCGATCTGTGCTGTAACTGAGACCTGGTTCAAGGCTCCAGAGAGCATCCCTGCAGTACCAGGCTACAACTCTTACCACACTTTTCGGCCACCAAACCAGGACTGAAACACTAAAGGTGGAGAAGTGTCAATATTCACCAAGGATATTCACACCACCAGGCTAGTTGGCCAACACAATGTGTCTGAAATTCTCCAAGTGCAACTAACACTAGGTAAGACTGCAATCCAAATTGTAGCTTGCTACAGATCCCCCACCACACCCCAAGATTCTCACTACACCTTTCTAAACATACTGGAAAATATTAAGATAGAACCAAACACCCTAATACTGGGTGATTTTAACTACCCTGCCATTAACTGGGAAAACTACTCATGTCCCAACACCTTTGCGCAACGGTTCTTGGAATTCATAAATTCCAACACCCTGGATCAGCTAATCCATAGTCCCACCAGGGGCTCCAATATCCTAGACCTGGTCATTACCAACATGGGAAATCAATGCTCCATACCTATGGTCACCCCCTCGTTAGTCAGGTCTGACCATAAGCTAATCACCCTTAACATCCACATCCCATCCCCACCCCCCAGTAAAGAAACCACCATAAAAAACTTCTCCAAAGCCAACTTAATGCTACACAAGTCAGAAGTGACAAACTTCATGACACCCATGCAGACGGGAACTGAAAGTTCAACTGCTGAATCCTACACTAAGGCACTGTACGAGCACATCCACTCATGCATGAATTGTGCCATCCCAAATAGAACCAAAATGCTCTCATCCAAAAAAAGGAAGCCAATCTGGTGGTCCCCCGCCATAAACAAACTTTACGACAAAAGGAAGAAACTTTTACAGAAAAGAGGAAAATCCCAGGATGCAAAAAACTCCCTTACTAGCCTCAGTAAGAAACTGAGATGCCTCATAAAATCCTCCAAAGCTGGTTATGAAAATAAAATTGCCAAAGATTCCAAAGACAACCACAAAGCATTCTATAACTATGTCAAGAATCTAAATGGCAATGCTTAGATCTGCTCTGAGCTAAAACAGAATGGCATTAAATATACTGATCCGAAGGATATTGCCAATATCCTGGCAGATCGATTCAGTGCCAACTTCACCCCCCTCTCACCTCCTAAATGCCCCATCTCAATACTGGAAGATTGCCAAATTCCAGTAATGGCCACACAGGTACAAAACGCACTCTCTAAAGCCAAGAATACAGCATCCATGGGACCAGATGACAACCCGGGCTGTGTACTACATGAACTACAATATGAACTGGCACCTCACCTAAGTGTCATGTTTAATCATAGCCTCACCTTAGGTTTCGTGCCCACTGAGTGGCGCAGAGCTACAGTTATCCCAATCCACAAGGGGGGGATCCACCTTGGATCCCGGAAACTACCGTCCCATCAGTCTGACAAGCCTTATCTGCAAGGCCATGGAGCGTATTATCATGGAACTTATAAACAAAGACATTGGCAACCTTTAAACACTGGACCCCACCCAGTTTGGGTTTGTGAAGGGCCGATCTTGTCTCCTGAACCTGATTGACTTCTTTGAATCAGTCTCCAGAGCCATGGACAAGGGTAAGGTGGTCCACACAGCCTATCTAGACCTTGCCAAGGCCTTTGACACCACCCCCACTCTGGAATCATAGATAAACTTACTAAGTTGGGCATTAATCCCTATGTCACCCAATGGGTTGCTAAATGGCTTACTGATAGAACCCACACTGTAAAAGTAGCCGACTCCAAATCCAGCTCCAGACAAGTGGAGTACCTCAGGGTTCAGTCCTGGGGCTCTTGTTTGGCATCTACTTCTCTGAAGTACAGGTCAACACTAAGGGACTCTGGCTAACATAGTTTGCAGATGACTGCAAAATGGGAGCCATTATTGAATCCCAAATGATGTGGATACTCTTCAAAAGGTCCTTACAGAAACAGAAGCTTTGTGCCAGAGCCATGGGCACAAGCTCAATGCCAAGAAATGTATTGTTTTCCCCTTTGGGAAAAAACATGTATCCATGAATTACCATATAGGTGGCAGTACACTAAACACAGAAAGTGTGATAAGAGACTTAGGGACACAGGTGGACAGTGGTCTCACCTTCGATAACCACATCGCCACAACAGTCAGGAAATCCTTCTATGTGGCACACCTCATCACGAAGGGCTTTTCATCCAGAAAAAAGGAGGTCATTGTCCCACTGTACTCATCCCTCATTAGACCCATTATAGAATACAACGCCCCATTTGGTGTGTACCTCTCAAGACATTTGCAACAGCTAGAAAGGCCTCAGAAATACCTCACTAAAAGAATCACAGGCCTAAAGCAGGTGCCCTACGCTGACCGCCTTAAAAAACTCCAGCTATACTCTGTCGCATATCGTCTACTCAGAGGCAATCTCTGCTTAACATACAAGGCCATGTCAAACCCAGAGCTGTTGGACATGCTTGTTATCACAATAAACAAAACATGCTGGAGGGATAGGTTCCTGACCCAGAGACTCCCCAGACTCTGGAATAGATTGCCCATACATGTCAAGCAGAGTGCCTCTTTGGACCTCTTCAAGAGGAACCTTGACGATTGGATGGGAGAAAGAAAATTCACCCCAGGGATCACGTCAGTCGCCCTGCTAGACAGGGGTCCAGGAAAGTAAATAATGTGGGAAGAAATAGCCAGGGAATTGTTATGGCTAGGCTTGTATAGGCCCTAGGCCTGATAGCCTAGTACCAACCTATGAACCTATAAAATTGTAGAGAGGAAAATCCAGAGCATATCTAAACAGTCATACCTTGGTTTATTTATTGATCTTTACTGTTAAAAAGAAGTGTGACTGCAAGCGATAGTAAAGGAATTACAGCTTTTGTGTGGCTTGCAGAACTTGTACAGTCAGAATAACTTTACTGTACTAACTTTAGTATTCAGTTGTATATTGTTTGTGTGATTTTTATCATGAAAGTTGAATTCTGTGGTTACTGATTTTGATTATTCTTTTCTTTTGCAATATTTTATTTGTTTGAAGCTGAATATGGATTCCTTAAATGAGTATACAATTAATGATTTGCTAATGCACAAATATCTTGTACAGTGTAATAAATAATATGCATATTTAAAGGTAACAGCTGATAACACTGGTGATCTGTGTTCCTCGTGTCAAAAGTTGGATGACCTGCTTACCATTGTTAGAAGTAAATCTAGATTTATTGATGATGATTGCACTTGTACAATTGGCATGGCTTGGAGACCTGTTGTTACTTATATTAATAACTGGACTGGTGAGATAAATAATGTTAGGCAATGAACAAATAGAACACATTTAGGAAATGATGCATCTATTGTCTGTAAAGATTATTCAACCCCGACGGAACAAGACAGTGCCCCTGGCAACTATGGAATTCTAGATGCAAGTATTTAGCAATCTGAGGATCTGGATTTTTAGAAGGAAACAAAAAAAAAGAAAGAAAGGAAGAAGTTCACAACAAATAAGGAAGAAAAAGAAATTTATTGTCTGTAAAGCAAAGAGAATTCATACTAAAAAGGACACTGCTGTGTTATGTAATGCACAGGTTAAAGGGAATGATAATATTTTTCTATCAGAAAACCTTCGGTCTACAGAAAATGACATATTTTTTTCTAGAAAAAAGAGGCTAGGGGCAGGCAAAAAGGAAGAAATCAAAATTGAACGTGGAATAATTGAAGAACATTATTGTAAGAAAAAAAAGAGGAGAAAGACAGATGCTGACTATATGGCTCAAGCTGTGGATTCACAATACCAGCTGGATGAGAATTTAATACACATTAAAAACAGTGGGATTAATAAGACAAATGGCGATGAAGATCTTTCTTTTGTTGCAATTGATAGAGCAGATATTACTGCATTTGGAGTTGAAGATTCTTCAGAGGTGATCAGCAAAGATATTATTGTAATTGGAGAGTCATTTATTAAAGGAACTGATACTTATGTTTGCAAAGATAATGAACATCAAATAGTATTATGCTTTCCAGGAGCAAAAATAGAAGATGTGAGACAAGCCTTGGAATCCATTAATGTAAGGAAGTATGGATCTGTTTTTATTCCTGTCAGTGCAAATGATTTCATCTGTAAGGACTCTCTGACTGTTAATAGGGAACTGACATCCCTCTTAGATGGTATAGCTTGTACTGGTGTTGGGACGTATTTTTTACAAATCGCCTATAGAAAGGATAGTCAGATCACCGTGAATGAAAAGATTTTTGGGGTAAATACCTACATGGAAAAAAATGTCCTGTTTTAAAAAATGTAAATGTGTAGAGCATCTAAGCCTAGTTTTGGGCATACGTGTTCAGCCAGGATGGTGTACATTTGTTAAGATCAGGGAAGAGAATTTTTGCAGCAGATATTTTGCAATATTTGGGAAACACTAGGCAGGATTTTTGCCATGTCGAAAATTTAACAGTTTACAGATAATATTTGATGCATCTTTGATGGTTGTTAATGCTAGGAGCATTAATAATAAAGCTTTTTTATTGGAAAATTTACTGTGTTCCACAAGATTTATGTTGTTTGTAAAACATGGTTAAAGAACAATGACTGGAAATCAGTTATGTCAGGGTGTAAATGTTTTTACTGTAACAGACATTCTAACAAAAAAATTAGGTGGGGGTGTTATGGATTAAAGATGGTTATGAGATCTGTGATTATTACATATTCAGTGAAAGACAACCCTGGAACATATAACAGTAGCTGGAGTGTATAGACCACCAAAGTCAAGTGCAGATGACCTAGAGGAATTCATACATTTCTTGCATGAAACACAAGATGGAAATAATATTAGCTGGGGACATAAACTTACCAGAAACAGACTGGAATAATATTGATTCAACAATATTAGTAAGGAAGTTATTCAGGAACAACAATTGCTTCAGATTGTAAAAAAAACATACCAAGGAACGGAACATGCTAAGACATTGTTTGTGTTCCTAAAGAAATTACTGTTACTTCAAGTCAGGTTTTTCCACAATTGATGTGCAGTGATCTTGGGGTTATAAAGGTTAATTTGTTGCTAGATAATTCTGCCAAACTGAAATCTAAACCAGGCTAATTACAGATTGTATGGAAGCAAAACAGTCACTATGTAAAACTAACTGGAGTGAGGTGTTAAGTGCGAAAACTGCAGATGGAATATGGAAAGTTTTTAAAGAGAAATTGTTTGAGTGCAAAAAAACAAAAACGTTTTGCATCAAGATCTAGGCATACAATGTCAGGGGGATTTATTTCCATAAGAACAAGATCCCGGATTAAGGTGAGAGACAAAAAGTTTAAGAAATGGAAGAGAGGTTGAACTAGATCTTTGAAAACTGAAATAAACAAGCTGGACAACCAAATTAAGCATAATATGAGACAAGATCAAGAAAACTTTGAAGAAAATATATAAAAAGATATTGAGCATAGTAGGAAACCAGTACTTACGTATTATCGCAACCACATTCAAACAGCTGGATAATACGTAACTGCCGATAGCAATTCAGGGTAGTTTATGCCTGACTGGATAATATTTGGCTTTGTGAAAGAATTACCAGGCAATGGTGACTGGCTATGTTGGGGCCAGCCTGGGGGAACATTTGCAGTGGTTTTGTTCCTTCTTTCACGAATTATGCACCGATGTATTAGTAACGTGAGGTATTTCATAACAGAATGCACTGTTTTTCCATATTATTAATTGTTAGTGAAATAAGTTGTCCTTCAGAAGGGTAATTTGCTGACTTCAGCAGAGTGCCAGCCAACAAGAGTGTGTTGAACAGAATGGTTAGCTCTTTGCCCATAAATAAGATAAACTAAAAAGTGAAAACGACCCCCCACTATTACTTCTGAGGAAAGTCCAACGAAGAACATTTGAACAGAGCACAGGTACACTTGTACAGGTTGCAAAATCAGACCCAAATCCGTTGCGCTTTCTATAGGGTAACATATTAAAGATTGCATTCTGGTTCATTCATTCTTAGTGAAGGAGCGGTTACTTTTGGAGTACACGCATGGGTTTAGGAGAGTTTTTCTGCAATACAGCACAGGGTCAAAGACTGCCCTGTGACCCCACCACCACCACCACACACACTTCATATGATTTGGCTCCTTATTTAACAGAACTCAGCCTGCTAGTCAAGAAGTGGGGAAAAAGCCTAAAAGTACAGACGAAGTGTCAATATTTCGATTATACAGTTACTAAGCTGCTATCGGCAATTACGTATTATCCAGCTGTTTGGAATGCGGTTGCGATAATACGCAAGTACCAGGAAACCTTTGTATAGATACACAAGATGTGGAAAGACGAAAGACATACAAATTGATAAACTTGTGAGAAGGTTCTAAAATTTATACTCAGACACAACAGATTATAGATATATTTACAAACTCTTATGCATAACAGTTTGGCTGTACAAAAGGAGTGATAAGTTGTTGTAGTGACATCCAGGTAACCTCAGATACTGGAATCAAATTAGATTGTATTGAAAAAGAACTGCGCAAACTGGATCCAAACATAGTACAGGGAGGAGACGGAATTAGTAACAATGACCTGAGAACACTTCAGCCAGAACTTACAGTACCAGTATATCTGTTATTCACTTGGTCATATAAATATGGGGAGATTCCTCAAGATTGGAGACTTGCGCTTATTAAACCTGACTTGAAGAATAGCAGGACAAACCCAGAGTCATATACACCCTTAAGTCTACTTTCTTGTGGAAAAATAACTGAGAAGATCATATTGGATAAGTTATTGCCAGAATTGGATAGGTTGGGACTTGAAACCATATATCAGCATGCATATGTTAAAAATAGATCTATTGCCACCTGTAACATGATGTTCTACAACAGTGTAATAACAGCTATGAATAAAAAATTGTGCTTTGATGTAATTTATATCGATTTAATTTTGACATTTTACAGGGTCATACACAAAACACCGATCAATAAATTAGAACAACTAGGTACTGATGTACTGTTGATAAGATGGATAGCTGCATGGCTTACAAACAGGACATGGCAAGTATCATACAGCAACTGGAGAGGTGGAATTCTTGGTTACAGTCAGGATGTCCCATAGGGCTCTGTCCTAGGCCCTTACTTGTTTAGTCTGTATCTTTCAGACCTAACTTTTTCATCTGAGGTTTTCTACAGTCTATATGCAGATGACCTGAAATTGGGTAAACTGATTTCAATGTTGCAGATACGGCATGTTTGCAAAATAACTTGACTAAATTGATCATTTGGGCACAGGAGAATAATATGCTGATAAATACATCAAAAACTAAGCATATGAGGTTTGGGAGACATAAATTGAAAGGTGAATATTTAATACAGCACACAGTGATTGAAACTGTAGACTCATTTAAGGACCTGGGTATTTGGGTAGATCCAGCTATGAGTTTTTCTAATCATATCAACCAATTGGTTAATGATAGTTATTGAGCTATAGGTTGTATAAAAAGATTTATAAAGTCTAGGAAATCAAAAGTGATGCAATCATTGTTTGTTAGTTACATTAGACCCAAACTTGAGTATTGAGTAACAATATGGAAACCCTATAAGAAAACAAGCATGAGTAAACTGGAAAGAGCACCTCGAAAATATACCAAGGGCATCCATGGATGTGAAAATTTAAGCTTTTATGAAAGACTAAAATATTTGACCTTGTACAGTGTCTCTTATAGATATCTAAGATAGGACATTTAGAAACAACTACCTTTGGGAATGTTTGGGGTTATCATAAAGTACTAGATAATCATCAGACAACCTATGTATAAGATTCTGTAGGAATGAAAAGTGTACTAATTGGTTCTCTGACATATTACCTGATGTATGGAACAGAATACCACATTACATTAAAGTAAGTGCTAGTTTATATATTTTAAGAACAGCTTGGACACTTATTATGGGAACAAGTGTTTTGGTATATTGGCAAGCTAGAAGGGCATTAATGCCCATGCTTGAAATATATGTATGTATGTATGTATGCAATGGTGGGGATGTGTTGTTCAACAGTTCAGTAACATCCATCTGTTTTGTAGATCTCACTACACCTTCCTACTCTGTCTTTAAAGCATTATGTAGACTGTAATACCAATGGCCTTGAGGCCAAATAGGCAAATGAGGTCCCATCCATATCTGGTCCAAGTAAATGGCATTAGTCCTTCCCTTCTGTTGTCATAGTCTCACTTTCCACTATAACCCAAAATGGCTAGTATCAGGTGCATCCAATGATTAATGGAATGAACTAGTATATCTTTTGTAAACAGATTGGCATAAGTGGCTACATGAGGAGAGTTTAGATAAAGTAATATCAACACACATTTATTGGGATGATTTGAAAAGGTCCATAAGAAATCCACTCTAGTAAGTTTGGCAAGCTGTAAGGCATCAGGAAAATCTGCAGTCATGGGCTGGATAGGTATTGTAGTTGAAATTATAAACTAGATTAAACTAGAATTTATATAATATAGGCTAGGTATGTGTGACAAGTAGCAGTTGTCAAAGAAGGCAAAGTAAAAAAAGGGGGAATTGTAGTGAAAAAGGAAGCAAGTTAAGATAGTTATAGTGGGGTGGGAACAGGAGTGCAAGAAGAGAAAGATATCAAAAGTTAGATATTGATAGACATCCAAATTTACTTAAATGTGTAGAAATCTAGAGAATTATGTGAAGACATAGGCGGGGGAATGCACTGTTAATCTACATGATCAAGGTTTACATCAGCAGTTATATAAAGAGCAAAAATCTAGAGTTACTGATATGAGAAACTCTGCAGTTTGAGATAAGAAACAGTGTGTGTGTGTGTGTGTGGGGAGATAAAGAGATGTATATGGAACTTTTTAGCAATTCCTTAACCAAGCCATTTACTTGCCATTTTTCTTTCCCATCTTGAACACAGGAGAGAGGACACTTCATTCCCTTAAAGTGCATGACAATTGAGATTTTATTTTCACAGGACTTAAGTAATTGAGAAACTTCTCAACTATTTTCACAGGACTAAAGTAATTGAGAGACTTCTCAACTATTTGTCCTTTTTTTACAAAAGGAAAAGAGGGGAAAACAGTAAACAACGAGACGTCTTCTAGTTTGCCTTGCTCATTGCATTTCATGTTGTTGTACAGCTTATGGCAAAGTTATCAAGGACATATCGGTGCCCATTCTAGCTGAGATTTTGCAGCCACCACAGTCTCCCTTAGAGGACTCACGAAACAGGCTATAATTGAAGCAGCAATTTAGAGTTATGTTCATACCTTTTTGGGATATTATAATTTAGGGCTAAACTCCAGGACAGAATTTGCCTTTGCTGTCCTGCAATCCTTAACTGTTAATTTAATACCTTCAACTACTCTATTTCTGAATGTTTTGGGAATCTTCCCAAAAGTGAGGACTACAACAGGGAACACTTTTATATGCACAGTATATTTGGTTTAGGAACTTGCCATAAATATAGATGTTTGAGCAGATTCAGTGTGTTGCAATACAGTTACCCTCACACCTACCTCATCTCTCTCTCTGTCTGTAAATATTAGATACAGATGTATAGATATATAGATGGATATAGATATATGTATGCATATACCTCTCTTGAACTGTATTCCTTGCTTTACAGGTTGAGGTGGCACCTTAGTGCTTTATCTTCACTTTCCCTCTCACTTCCCTACCAGGCCTCCATACTACTTTTACCTGTATCTATTTCCTAGAGTGGGAGATTGTGGATCTCTATGGTGGTCCAGGGCACAGATGTGCTGTTACCATCTGGTGCACCTGCACTATGGCTTCAGAGTCCTCTACCTTACTGTAGCCAGGGCAGGAAAGATCTGAAAATGATGTAGGCTATGATACCTTTTACACTACTGATATTGCTTTGTAGTTGGCGAGTGTCAGCTTCAGCCTTGGGAGGTTAGATCTCTGGAAGATAGACTGGCCAGTCAGGTTACTTGCAGGTAGGAATCCCAAAAGTGAGGACTGCAAGAGTGAATCTATTTGAACCTCTCATTTACGCTAAGATCCTAACATAATTGTACTTTTTTGCTATGCAGTTGTAGGGGTCATTGTTACTCCCACAAATGTTAGTTACCTAAAGCCAACTGTGCACATATGTAAGTCAATCTGTCTTGTGGTGAAATATTAATTTCAAGAAATTCTGTAATGCTTTTTTACTTTCTTGTGCACAAATCTAGTTCTGGTGCCTAAAATATGTTCAGTGATTCTGTTGTCTTTGTTGATATTCCAATTGTTAGTAACACTTTCTTTAATTTTTAATGTGTTCACTGAGAATGGGATTGCCCTTGCCATGCTAAACTGGTTTAAGATGACGTGTGTAAAGAAGAGAATTCTTCTGTGATCCTCAGTTTTGATATGGGAAAATCTGGAATCCAAGGGTCCTGGGGTCTTTTGGTAAAGATAGGGTCAGATATTTCTATTAAACTGTCACTGTAACCTCATTTTGTGAAGTGCTGCAATTTGCTCCTGTCCAAGTGAAAACTTTCCAGATCTGAAGTAATCCATAATACTCAGTGCAGGGATGGTCATAGATGAATTGCTGCCTTAGATGGTGGGTTCCATGGTGCCCCTCCATTCACATCACCTGGTGCTTACATGGTCCCACTCATTCTGGCTTTTGTACATCATCCAGATTACTTTTTTCTTCCCTCTCTATTTTCTTTATTTTCCATTTCTTTTCCTGCATTCATTCAAACAATACATCCTTCTTAGGCAAGACTGCATTCTGATAACTGTGGAACAAATGACTGAATTAAAATTGGGGTCTGGGGGTTGCTAAACCTCCTGAAACCATTGGGATTCTATGTGCTCTGAGGAACATTTTAGATTTTTTTTAACTAACAAAAGTCATGATTATGAAAAGTAATTCTGAGTTACCCTTTTAGCTTTGCTTTTTCCTGCATCTTTTCATCATACCATAATTAACCAAAACTACATTGTAATAACTGTGGAGGAAATTACTTCATCAAGTGGGGGGGTCTGGGGCACCAAGAAGCAAAGTTTTTTTTTACATGCTGTGAGGTACAATTTAGAACTTTTTCTAACCTTTTGTTCCAGACATAGCCTGAACAAAAATCATGACTAAGAAAAGAAATTCAGTCTTACTATTTTATTTCAGGGACAAAATAAGTTGTATCCAAGGCTTTAATGCTCAAAGGTGACAAAATTGCAGTTGACAATAAACTAGCAAATGTCTTTCGGCTTTTTCCGGTTAGGGGGTCGCAACAGCGGCTCTCCGGTCTGCTGTTGATTGGCAGTGGAGTTTGTACAGTGCCAGCCCAGCGCCCAACCTTCACAGAAGGAACAAATACATCCTCATGCACCTATCTGCATGTCTTTAAAGCTCAGTTGTCTATAGGGAGGACATGCAGACTCCACACAGAAGGCACTCCAGCCAAAAATTGAACCAAAGAACCTCTTAATGTGAGGCAAAAATGCTAACTGCTACACCACTGCGACTGACTGCAGTTGACAATAAACTAAGAAGACAAATGTTTCAAGGATGCTTAAATCATATCTGGGAACTGTACCTACCTCCCTAACCCAGCTCCCCAAAAAAGGTAGTCACCTTCTATGTATCCCTCTCTGGTGTTAGATTGTGATGAAATTTAAAGCACGTATGCTCACAGTCCTATATTCAAATTGTTCCTGTCATTATGTATATAAAGCATGAACCAAAAGACAGTCAATTTCTGTCTGTATACCCCTCTGGCATCAGACTGGGACGAAACTGAAGAAAACAAAAACTAAGACAAATGTTTCAAGGATGCATAAATCATATGTGGGAACCGTACTTACCTCCCTAACCCAGCTCCCCAAAAAAGATAGTCACCTTCTATGTATCCCTCTCTGGTGTTAGATTGTGATGAAAGTTAAAGCACATATGCTCACAGTCCTATAGTTCAAGTTGTTCCTGTCATTATGTATATAAAGCATGAACCAAAAGACAGTCAATTTCTGTCTGTATACCCCTCTGGCATCAGACTGGGACGAAACTGAAGAAAACAAATAGAACATAACTTATTTCAACCATTTGTTGTCAGGCATATATGAACAGCATACTTCCTTACTCTCCCCCAAAATATAGCCACTTCTATGTACATCTGATGGGTATCCATTTGAAATGTCTGGTGTCCTGTCTCGAGCAAGTCGTGAAATACAGACGGTGACTTGCAGAAAAAAACTGAACTTGTGTATACCACATCTGCGATGGACATTTCTCAAAATATTCCCTTTTCTCAGATGTATGGCAGTCTTGGTGTTGGTTTATATAAGTCTGGGGCTGTGAGGGTACAGGGAGGCTTGTCACATGCAAACCACAAGTTTAAAAGAGAAGAATGATGCTCAGGATTCCTTGTTCTCCTGCATTTTCGATCTTTTTTCTTCAATGTGTCATCACTCAGTATTGCAAGTGACGATATTTCAATAGGTAGCCCATCCAATACGTAATTGTGAGAAAAGTGAAAAAAATAATGATTACAGTAATATTTCTGACTTGTTACTTTTACACAGTACACTGCTCCTTTGCAACTTGTAACGACCCTCTTTGCACATCCTTGAAGTTTGTAAGGAAAGTTACAGAAATTACCATACTGTTCCAGCCCAACACAAGATGCTGTGACCTGTGCACATCTTTGAGCAGGGCTGGGTTTAGAGTAGTTGGGGTTAAGGGCAGAAGCAACTTCTAAGCATGTCAAAATCTGTTATACTGCTTTGCAGTGTGGCGACCACCAGAGCCCCAGAAGCTCTGAAGGACTGGATGTTCAGTGATGAACTTCACACCTTTTGTTTTATTTATTTTTTTGAACAATGACTGCTTAAACTGAGCAAATGACAGTAAGGGTCAGTTAATTTCATCCAGATAACCTCCAGCAAGCAGTTATAGCCACTTCTGTGTACAATTCAGTTGTCCGATTATGGTCATGCCCTCCCCCTGCAAAAACTTTAGAGACAATAAGTTACTGTTCCAGAGTGCTGGGTGGTGGGCTTGGTGTATATTAAATGTTTAAATTCATTTTAAAGGTTCAGTGACACTTTTCGGTTATTTGATATTTGTTGTTTTAAAGTTTCGTTGTTATGCAGTTTTGTACAAGTTGTCTCGGCAATTAAAAATTCGATTATATGGGTTTTCGTGCATCTGAAGTAAACCCATTAGTTTATATTTATGTATATATGTTTATGTCATCATTCTGTCAAAAAACAGATTCCATCATTGTAATGTACTAATTACCATCAGCACTTTAATAATCTTAGAACCTCCCGAATGTTTTCCACCGCTACCCACAATTTCCTTTTTCTAAATTTCTGCTCTCTCCTTCCTCATCTTCTGTTTAGGTCCAGCAGTCAGTACTCCCTACATAACTCTGCTTTGAACATTTTTACTTGTGTTGCACTTTTTTTTTTTTTTTTTTTTACCTTAACCAGCATCAAAACAGCTTTCCAGAAATCTGTTACACTTTTATAGAACTGTGTCCCAGCAGAAATCAAAAATTCTCCAACTATTTCCTCTTTCAAGAGTTTGTTAATAAATATAGTATTACTGCTTTGACAAAACTTCCTGGCATAAACCCCTTGGTGCACCTGATCTAGAACTATGTATTCTTATTTTTCAACAGAACAGGAATTGCAAATATATTATACATACTGTAATTAATGTAAATGTTTGACATCACCTTGCTATTTCCAAACTACTCTTACAATGCTTGTATTGCTTATTGTAAATGTCCATTATGCTGTCCATCTCAAACATAATTCACTGAAACATAAAATCTTGTTGTGGTAATGAATTTATTCAGAAAAATAATTATCAGCTTAATGAAACATTGCAAAAAACAAATCAAAAATGGCAGACTACAAAGACCAACTTTAATGCAAAGAAAAACATTATTTCCTCAATTTAGAGGTCACATTTTGGAATATTTTCCAATCATAATTCACACACTGTAAACTGACAGAAAAATAGTGTAATCTATTCTTACCATCACTTGAGTGATAGCTTTGATGGTCACCTTTCAAAGCAGATTTCCCTTAATCTTGAGCTGTTATATTCAGTATTTTTTCTTCATATAACAATATTCAATTTATTACATAATTTGTAGTAAAAGCAAGGTCAAAACACAGTGGTAGACTGCCTGCATGTTTCTAAGTCTTCTAGTTGAGCAACATTCCATAATATTTATTTTATTATTTATTTATTTGACATTTGTTAACCAGGTTAGTCCAACTGAGCAAAGGGACCATTTTCAGTGAAGAACCAAGGAGAAAAGCTCCAATTATTTCACAGTCTTGTAAACATTAGAAACATAACAAAAAAGAACAATTGTACAGAAGACATAACATGAGGAATATTAGCAACAGTTAACAGCATTATGTAGAAAAGATAAAAATAAAAGTAACAATAATATTACAGAATTCGTACAAGATATGAGATGCAGTTAATGTATTTGACAAAGACATGGTGCTAGCACAATTATTATGTTTTAAATTCAGGAATATATATTTTGAATACAAAATCCGTACTTCTGCGGTGGCATTGTTGCCTCACAGCAAGAGGTTCTCCTGTTCGATTCTCGGCTTGGGTTGGAAATGCCTTCTGTGTGGAGTCTGCATGTCCTCCCCGCGGTCGAGTGGGCGCTTGAAAGACGTGTTGAATGGGCGTACCTTCGTTGAAGCTTGGGCGTCGGGCTGGCAACTCGACACCATAAAATCCAACTGCCTGTCATTAGCAGACCGGAGTTCCGCTATAGCAACCCCTAACCAGGAAAAGCTGAAAGACAAACAACATTTTGAATACAAAATCCACAAAATAATTATATAGAATTACAAGCCAGAGGGAAGAGTAGAAGGAAATGGGGTGATATAGATTAGATGAGTAGAGAATGAGTAAGTGATAAAGTTGTCTTGTGGGGGTTAGACACTAACATGACCAAGTCCTTCATAGATAGTAATTAAGATGTTTAAGCAGGTATTTTTGGGAGATCTAGCAGAACAACTCAAGGAGAAAAAGGAAAACAATCTACAACCAGCTACAGTAAAATACGAAAAGATTTAATATAAAACAGCACTTAAAACCACTCTGGTGCCTTGGCTCACAGCCTTCCAGGAGTATTTACTGTGGCCGGTTGTGGATTATTTTTGGGAGCTCTGTCTTATATTAAGGGGAAGTGTGTTCCAGGGATGAGCTACAGATTACTTACAGAGGAATTTTCCAATATTCTTGTTAGATTTGTAGATATCAAGGAGGAATTTGTTGGTTGTGCGAAGGAGATAATGGGGGTTGTAATAAGATACTAGGTTAAAGATGGGGGGGCAGGAAGAGGGGTCATTCAGGATTGAATGGGTAATGTGTAGTTGGTGAAGTAATAGTTGGTTAGAGAATTCAGGCCATTGGAGTGCTTTAAGGGTGAGACAGTGATGGAAATTATAAGGGAAACTAGTGGCAAATCTGGCAAATTTATTATAAGTTTCTTCAAGTTTGGAAAGTAGAGTAGTTTGAGTATTTGTAAGACTAGGGGCTGCATATATAAGACAAAGTAATAGGGGAGACTGGGCTAGGGATATTTTGGACAAAGGGGAGGAGGTAATTTCTGATTACAACAGAGTAGACCAAGTTTCTGGTGTGTTTTCTTTATACAATGTTGGATGTGTATGTCATATTTTAATTTGTCATCAATAATGATGCCTTGTAGTTTGGTATGAGGTTTGGGTTTAATGATGGTATTGTTGAGGGAGATGATGGAAAAGGAGTATTTGTGATGTGCCAGTGTTTTAGGAAGGAAGAGAAGGAGTTTCGTTTTTTTTTTAGGAGTAAGTGCGAGTTGATTGTCAGAGAGCAATGTTTCTACAGAAGAAAAGGAGTTCTGAGTTAGAGATAAGAGATCAGGGGTGCTACGTCCAGTGGTAATAAGAGTAGAATCAGCATATTGAAGGAATGTTGTGAAGTTACAGTCAGAATGTAGATTGTTAGTGAAAATATTGAACAAGAGGGGGCCTGATATAGATCCTTGTGGAACACTAGTGTTAACTAGGGTTGGAAGGGGGAGAAGACAGTTTACCAGTGAATGGATTGTTGCCTATTGGTGTGGTAACCTGAGAACCAGTTTAAGGAGGAAGTAGAAAGCCGGAGGTTGGAAAGTTTAGCTAGAAATTTAGAGTGAGAGTGTTTAAAGCTTTAGAGAGAGATCAAGAAATAAACAGGAGACTAACATGTTGTTGTCCCGGGCCTTAGCTACTGTAAAGGTGAAGGAAAGTAGTGCTGTGGTGGGGTCTAAAGCCATGTTGGGTAGATGTTAGGTTATTTTCAAGCAGATGTTTGAGTAGTTGGGAGTGAATACACTTTTCCAGAATTTTGGAAATGCGGGACAGAATTGCAGTGGGTGTATAGTTAGATGGATTGGTAGAGCTTCCACCCTTATGAAGAGGAATAGTGTAGAAGGATTTTCATAAATCAGGGACACAGGCTTCAGTAATATAACAATTTTTGAGTATGGAGATGAGGTAGACAATGGATTATGCAGCAATTTTGAGAAAGAAGGCAGGCAGTTTATCAGCAGAGGGGGAGCAAGGTTTGAATTTGGAAAGGAGGGACTTGATGAAAGAGGTGGGGCAAGGTTTGAAAGAGAAGGTATTGAAGGGTGTCATGTTTGGGGATGAAGGGGGGTTAGTGGAAGTATTACTATTTTGTGTATCTACAGGAATTATGTTGGGGCTAAAGGAGGGAAAGAGAAGGTATTACTGCTTTGTGTAAGTTTTTGGATTGTCTCAATGAAATAGTTAAGGAGAAAGGCAGTTTCAGAAGCAATAGGTTCATAAGTTCATAGGTTTTATACTAGGCTATCTGCCCTAAGGCATTTATAAGCCTAGCCCAAAGTTTTGTGGCTTACGCCACCCCTTATATGAAAGAATACTGTGCCCATTAGTTTGTTGTGCCTCTGTCCAGCAGTGACACAGAGATGATTCCCGGGGTAAACCTACGATCTCCCATCCACAGGTCAAGATTTCTCTTGAACAGAGCCAGCGAGGTGCTCTGCCTCACATGGACCGGGATTTTATTCCACAGCATAGGGAGTCTCTGAGTGATAAATCTATCCCTCCAGCACATCCTATTTATATCCGTGCTAAGGTTTAAGTCGCTTGCTCTAGTGGTTCTGGTGGATTTGGATTTTTTGAGGTGGAGCATGTCCATTAGTTCCGGGTTGGACATGGCCTTGTATGGCAGGCACATGTCACCTCTGAGCAGACGGTATGCGACTGAATAGAGCTGGAATTTCTTCAATCTGCCAGCATATGACAGATTTTGGAGTCCCTTTATCCTTTTGGTGAGGAACTTTTGGGGTCTCTCCAATTGCTGCAGATGTCAGGTGAGATACATCCCGAATGGGGCATTGTACTCGATCATTGGTCTGATAAGTGAAGAGTACAGGGGAACAATGACCTCACTAGATCTGGATGTGAATCCCTTCATGATCAGGTGGGCAATGTAGAAGGTCTTTCTAACCACTTTAGCAACGTGCGTGTCAAAAGAAAAGCCACTGTCAACCTGGGTCCCCAGGTCCCTGATAACCTCTTCTGTGCTTAGTGGATTACCACCTATATGGTAGCTTGGGGTTACCTTGTTTTTCCCGAAGGGTATGACTATACATTTTTTGGCGTTTAACTTCAGGCCATGGCTCTGGCACCAGCTGTCAGTTTCCGTGAGTCCCCTCTGAAGGATATCCGTGTCCGATGCACTTTCCACTATGGCGCCCAGTTTGCAGTCATCTGCAGACTTTGTCAGCCAAAGTCCTCCCATGTTGGCCTGTACTTCTGAGAAGTAGATGCCGAACAATAGGGGGCTGAGGACCGAGCCCTGTGGGACACCACTTGTGACCGGCTTGGAGTCTGACATAGCGCCAGCAACTCTAACCCTGTGGGTTCTGTCCTTAAGCCAGTTTGCAACCCATCTTGTGACATATGGGTTTACATTTAAGCTGGTGTGTTTTTCTACAATACCCGAGTGGGGTATTGTGTCGAAAGCCTTTGCAAGGTCGAGGTAGGCTGTATGGACTGCCTTTCCCTCATCACTGGCCTTGGTGACTGTTTTGAAGAAGTCGACCAAGTTCAAAAGGCATGATCTGCCCTTGACAAAGCCAAACTGGGTCGGGTCCAATGTCTGCAAGTCCCCTATATCTTTGTTTATGAGCTCCATTATGATCCTCTCCATAGCTTTGCAGACCAGACTTGTTAAGCTTATGGGGCAGTAATTACCAGGGTCCGTAGAGGCACCGCCTTTGTGGAGTGGGACCACAGTTGCCGTGACGCCACTCCTTGGGCACGTATCCTGTGGTAAGGCTGAGATTAAACAGCTGCCTTATGTGCGGGTTTAGTTCCTCATTGAGCTCGTGTAGCACACAGCCGGGGACACCATCCGGTCCCATTGATGCTGTGTTTTTAGCTTTAGAGAGCAGCTTTCACCTGCGCATTTGAGATGTCTGGGAGGCTACACTCCGCTGGGATAGTTATCTCTCCTTTAGGGAGAGGGGTGAAGTTTGCACTGAACCTGTCTGCCAGTATGTTGGCAATGTCTGTGGGTTCAGTGATTTTTGTATCATTTTGGACTAATTCTGAGCATATCTGGGAGTTTCCACCCAGGTTCCTAACATAGCTGAAAAAGGCCTTATGATTGTCTTTGAATCCATGGCTATTTTTCTCTCAAAATTGGCCTTAGTCGATTTTATGAGTGCTCGTATTTTTTTACTAATAATGATCAGGGGTGAATTCCCTTTTATGGATTTTGTTCTATCATGTAATAGCTTTCTCCTCTTATTGTAAAGTTTGTTAATGGCTGGGGTCCACCAGACTGGACGTTTGCCCTTGGTGGAAAGAGTCTTGGTTTTATTTGGGATTGCCTGATCCATGCAGTCCTGGAGGTGTTTATAGAAGGCATTTGTAAGGGCTTCCGCAGCTTGGGTTGTGGTTTCCACTGGCTCAGGGGCCTTGAAGGATACCACACCAGTCTTGAGTAGTGTGAAGTTTGCTTTAGAGTAGTTCTTCACTGTGGTCTTTTTTGTTTGGGGTGGGCGGGATGTGGATTTCCAGTGAGATTAGTTTATGATCAGATCTCACCAATGAGGGATATACTTCCGGTGTGGAGCATTTTGTCCCCATGTTTGTGATAATGAGATCTAGTATATTTTCTCCTCTCGTGGGAACAGTGACTAGTTGTTCCATGGCATTTGAATTTATGAACTCCAGGAACCGTTGGGCTAGAAAGTTAGGGCTTGAGTAATGTTCCCAGTCTATATTCGGGTAGTTGAAGTCACCCAGTATGATGGTGTTTGGAGATGCATTTATACCCTCCAGTGTCTTCCGGAAGGCTGTGTGGGGTTCCTGAGTTTGAGAGGGTGGCCTGTAGCATGCTACAAATTGTAGAGCAGTTTTGCCTATGGTTAGTTGCACCTGGATGGTTTCCGAAGCTTCGTGTGTTGCCACCAACCTGGAGGTGTGGGTATCCTTAATGAATATGGATACACCCCCTCCTTTTGTGGTGTGGTCCGAGTTTTGGGGCCGGAACGCATGATATGAGGTAAAACCTGATAGTGCCGGGGTGCTCTCAGGAGCCTTGAACCAGGTTTCAGTTACAGCACAGACATCGATGTTCTCCATACTGAGAAGGGCCTTGAGTGCGTGCATTTTGAGATTTAGACTTCTGGCATTGAGCAGCATTACCCTCAGTTTCTTCCCATTTTTGTTTTCTAGGGTGGTAGGTTTAGAATTTGAGCCTTGCCTAAAAAAGGCACTATGGGGGTGGCAAGAGCCTTAGCCAATATCCGGAATCCCAAGGGTGACAGGTGCAAGCCGTCCCTTGCGAAGCAGCGTGGCTTGTCAAGCATGTCATCCCAGGCAGACGAACACTGGATCCCCTTTGAATGACACCAGAAATTAAGCCAATTGTTAAAGCTGATCATCTTGTCTCTATATTGTGGCATCATTCTTGGTGAAGGAAGGATACTGCTCAGGGTCAGGGTCATACCTGCCTGGGCTACATAATCAGAGAGCTCCTCTATGTCTCTTTTCATGTAGTCCAGGGAGGTACATCTCAGGTCGTTCACACCAGCATGGACAATGACTGTGTCATATTTGTACTTGCCGTGGAGTGACCGGAGTGCTTGGGTTATGTGGCGGATTCTAGCACCCGATAGGCAGCTTACTGTGACTCTCTCCTTGTCCAGCCTGGTGAGTGGGACGTCAGTGTGTCTGACTATGGACTCACCTATGACAAGTATGTTTGGTGTTGTATTTGGCCTTAAGGGCTGTGACTGCTTTGCACACTGATTTTGTGGTTTATGTGTTGCTTGTGGGGTGTCTTGAGGTAGCAGTTGCTTGGGTGTCTGCTTTGGAGGCCTCTGCTGTTTAGGTAAATTTTTACTCAGAGCCTCTGAGTATGTCTTTGTGTGTTTATGTGTTTGATTCAGTGGTGTGGTAGCATTATGTGAGGCTGGTTTTGTGGTGTGTGTAGTTGCCTTCTGCTCCTGTCTGGTCTTGCCAGTCCTGAGTTGAGAGAGCTCAGCCTCCAGTTTGGCTAAATAGCTGCATCTCTCGCAAGTATTTGTGTTATGTGGGAGGAGGAGAGGGTTGTCTGTGTACATGAGGCAATTGTAACATTGCCTCAATATTCCCAGATTCACCAACTGGGCAGGAGAGGACGCCAGCATCTGGCCCCTCGACATGCTAGAAAAATTAAATAAGAGAGGACTTAGTAAGGAAGTGTGTACTCCTGTGGGGGTTTCGCAAGTGAGGGACTTTGTATAATCTAGAAGTGCTTAACCTGCAAGGAAGATGCTTTTAATGACAAGTGCTGAGCTTTTTTTTTTTTTTTTTTTTTTGAGGAACAAAAAAAAAAAACTTTTAGGAACAAGTGCTGCGCTTTTTAGTTAAGGGCTATACTGATTAGGTTACTAGTAGAGCAGTTCTAAGGGAAAAAATGAAGAACAGACTTTATGGAGCCAGAAAAAGTTTAACCTTGTTAAACCGGCGCTGCCCGATGCTGCTCTAGTGGCAACTCCACGCTAAAGCACATGTCCTTCATGGATGCATCTGCAGTCATAACAAGTGGGTTGTCCTGTCGTCAGGCAGCCCTTCAGTCGGCCGGATTCCAAAGTCCGGGTCCGGCTTCGGCTGATGTCGCACTCCACCCAACGTCATCTCTGTTGGTCTTCGGGTATAAAGGCATCAGCCGACGCCATTTTCCTCAGTCTTTCTTGCCGCGTGGCGCCCGAAGCAGAAGCTGTTCGCAAGTGCCGGTCGGTCGGATCCAGAGATTACTTCTACCGAATACTACTTCGAAGACTTCTAAAGCTAAGTACCACGTTGGGGACTCTTTCTTGCCTCAGCCGATGTCAGAAAAAGTTAACAATTGTTTAAACTGTGGGAAACAAATACCTCATAAAGATTTCCACTGTTACTGTCTGCCTTGTTTAGGCCCAGCCCACGACGTAGCAGCCAGTTGGGCCTGTGCTTCTTTCAACCGGCGAGCTTAGGCGTCGGTCGGAGTTTGCAGAACAGTTTTTCGGTTCTGTTTTTGCGTACATTATGCCGTCGGATCCTCCGACTACCCAATCTAGCAAAACGCAAAGATAAAGACCGACACTTTCGCGGTCCGCGGTTTCGGCGAAACCATGGTCAAGCAAACCGAGTGTCTCGGTTTCAGCGAAACCGAGAAAACTGAACAAAGTACAGCTGAACCTATTCCTACAACTGAGGCCCCTGCTACAACTCTTGCAACGACCTCAGAAATTTTACCCACTACGGTGGTTGACTTATCAGACACCATCCCTTGGATGTTTCTACCCCAGCACGTGGTGCTGCTAGGCCTCCAGCAGCCATGTCCATTAAGGCCTTCGCCAGGGCTAAAGCAGCCAAGACTACTAAAACAGTGCCTGTTAAACCACCCACATCCAGGCCCTCTTCTAGTTCTCAAATGCTTACTTTGGCAGAAGATTTAATTTCTTTAATTAGAGGATCTCAATCTCACCCAGACAGGGCCTCTCAGCCCCAGAGAAGAGACCTAGGGCAGAGCCCCGAGCCAGTGTCCTCTGATGATTCTGCTGATGAATCAGACATAACTGACCAGCCAGAGGCTCCCTTCTCCAATTTTGAAGATTCTGATGCTGAAGAATCCATCTCAGCTGCTTCCCCACCAGAAGAATTCTCCTTTGGGGAAACCTTGCATGCCATGCGAGAACAGTTCCAATGGCAGCAACAGGATTTTTCAGACTCCAGAAAAAGACTTAGGACTTTTCTGCATCTCCCACAGCACAGGCCCTTAGCTATACCCCCTGTTCTCTCTGTGGTGGATGATGCTTTCAATGATGTTTGCTCCGCTCCAGATTCTTTACCCCCAGCCCCTGCCAAACCGGACAGATTTTACAGGGTCCCAGAAACTATATCCCAGGGCCCCAAGGCAGTAGCCGCGACCATAGCTAAAAACCCTATTCCTTCTGAAAGGGAAGCAAGGTCATTAGACAGATGGGGTAAAAAGGTCTACACTTCAGCTACTCTCTCAGCTAGAGCTTTAAACTGTCAGTTTCACATGATACAATACCAAGAGTTTATGCTGGATCAGTTAACTAAAAAACTAACCACTGATGAATCTCTTGATAAGAAATATGTATTAGAGATGGTAAATAACATACAACAGGTTAGCAACCATTCCTTAAAATGTGGCTATGATGCACTGGAGGCTTCATTTAGATCAGCCATGACAGGCACAGTGATAAGAAGGCATGCATGGCTAAAGGAACAAGCTTTACGGATCATGTTAAAGCTAAGTTGCTAGATGCTCCTATGGACAAGACAAGTTTGTTTGGTACATCTGCCCAGCAGGTTATGAAGAAAATGGAAGAAAAGGCAAAATCACTTCAAACTGTTAAAGATTTCTTGCAGGTTCAACCCCCAAGGTTTAGCAGGAACTGGCCTGCCAAAAATTGGTCCTTTCCTGACTCCACAAAATTTCAAAGGGGCAGGAATAGGCGTACCAGAGGCAGAAACCAACCCAGAGGAGGTGCCTACAGAGGAAGACAGTGGCAACGTAACAACAGAGGCACAGACACAGCCACTGCCACTACATCAACACAACCACAGTGACTTAACCCTAAATCCGCCTACCAGGGAACAAATAGCAGCTCCTCTAGGCGGAAAGTTAACCTTATTTTCAAAGAACTGGCACTACATAACAAAGGACAAGTGGATTTTACAAACCATAGATCAAGGTTACCGGTTTCACTTCCACACTTTTCCAGTCAAAAGAGGAATGCCAAATCTACCTCCAAATCAAAAAACAGAGGCTCTACGCCAGATAATGGAGTTAGCAAACATGAGAGCTGTGGAAAGAGTGCCAACAGCAGAGCAAGGAAAGGGGTTCTACTCCAGACTATTCCTAGTTCCAAGAAAGGAAAAAAATTGGAGACCAATTCTCGACCTGTCCACCTTAAATACATACATCAATGTCCCAAAATTCAAAATGCTGACCTTACAGCAACTTCTTCCCATGCTGGGCAAGGAGTCTTGGCTGGTAACTCTAGATCTCAAGGAGGCATACCTGCACGTCCCCATTCGACCAATCTGCAGAAGATACCTCAGATTTCTTGCAGGATCAGAGCACTATCAATTCTCAGCATTGCCCTTTGGCTTATCTACTGCGCCCAGAGTATTCACAAAATGCCTGGCATCAGTAATCAGCCATTGCAGACTTCAGGGAATTCAAATTTACCCATACCTGGGCGACTGCCTGCTACAAGGGGACAACAAAAGCAAGCTGACAACAGATTTACAAAGGGTCATTTACTTGCTACAAGCACTGGGATACACAGTCAATTTACAAAAGTCAAGGCTGATACCATCCCAAACAAGGACATTCTTGGGCGGAATTGGACACAGTAAAACAAATGGCATTCCTGACTACAGAAAAACAAAAAGAACTCCCTCTATACTTCTTGGCACTAACAAAACTGAACAAGTTAACAGCAAGAAAAGTACTGCAGGCCTTGGGCTTCATGGCATCATGCATAATCTTGGTTCCATTTGCCAGACTACATATGAGAAAACTACAGTGGTACCTAAAGAATTTGTGGTCCCAACACAGACACAGTCTAGAAACAGAAATCCCGCTAATTCCATGCTTAAAACAGGAGTTCCTATGGTGGGCTCAGGCATGCCAGTCAAACCCAGGCCTACCCTTTCGCAGATGTCAAGCAAGCCAGACCATCACAACAGGCGCTTCAGACCTAGGATGGGGGCCCACATGCTGGACAAATGCGTGCAAGGATTGTGGACACAGGATCAACTTCAACTGCACATCAACCTAAAGGAAATGCTGGCAGTAAAACTGGCAATCCAAAAGTTCAAACCATTTCTCAAAGAGGGCCAGTTGATGATAAGGACAGACAACACCACAGTCATGTGGTACATCAACAAACAGGGAGGCACTCATTCATACCCCCTATGCAGAATGACCTTGGAGCTGTGGACCCTGGCACTCAGCTACAACATCCAGTTACAGGCAATATTTGTACCAGGAAAGACAATACCCTAGCAGACATATTAAGCAGAACCACGGATGCCCACGAATGGAAGCTTCACCCGGACATCTTCAAGACCATCTCAAAGAAATGGGGAATGCCACAGATAGACCTATTCGCATCACCTCTCAATCACCAGCTCAAAAATTCTGCACAAGGACATTCCACCCATTAGCATGGAAAGTGGATTCACTCTCTTTCAACTGGAAAGGCCTAACAGCATATGCATTCCGCCTCTTCCTTTGATACACAAGGTACTACTGAAAATCAAGGAAGAGCGTCCAAGGATAATCCTGATAGCTCCAAACTGGCCAAGACAACACTGGTACCCACTACTGAGGAGCTTGTCTCGAACAATATGTGGACAATTCCCTGATGCCTTTGATGTTAACGCAGAACAACTACAGCATCATACATCCAAACCTAAAACCTTGCAACTGACTGCATGGAACATCACATAACAGCAGCTATTCCAGAACTTTCCCAAAGAGTTAAAGACATTATTCTTGAAGCACACAGACCTTCAACAAGAAGGAACTATGCTGGAAAATGGAAAAGGTTTGTCATCTGGAGTACGAAAGAGGAAAAGATGTGTCAAACATAGATATGCCTAACATTCTGGAGTATCTGGCGAACTTCTTCATTCAGGCCTGTCCTACTCCTCCATCAAGATACATGCATCAGCTATTTCAGCAGAATACAGCTTTGATGCACCTGTTTTTCGCACCCTTTGCTCAGGCAATTCCTCAGAGGAATCAAGAATGTAAAACCTCCAAGGAAACCACCATTACCAGCTTGGGATTTAAACTTTGTGCTAGAAAAGTTGACACTAGCACCCTTTGAACCAGCAGCAACAGCAGACCTACAACACCTGTCATGGAAAACTGCTTTCCTACTGGCAATTACTTCAGCAAGGAGGGTTTCAGAACTACAGGCCTTAATGGCAGTGCAACCCTTCCTAATCTTCCACCAAGATAGAGTGTCCATGAGGACTAATCCTACATTTATGCCTAAGGTGGTATCCAGAGTGTCTTTAAACCAGGCAATCCACCTACCTACCTTCTTTCCCAACCCACAAAACAGAGGGGAAGAATACTGCATACCTTGGACGTACATAGACAGCTACGCTACTACTTGGACAGAACAAAAATAGCAGAAAGACTGACCAACTTTTTGTAGCCTATGCAACAGGAAGGGAAGGAAAAGCTATTTCCAAACAGACAATCTCCAAATGGATAGGAAATTGCATACGATTCTGTTACTCCTTCCATGGAAAACCAATTCCACAGAACATAAGACCTCATTCTACAAGGGCAACAGCCACTACCACAGCCTTCTTACGAGGAGTGGCAACCAAAGACATTATTGAGGCGGCTACTTGGACCTCCGTGCATACATTTGCCAAGCATTATAATTTGCCTCTATATTCCAGATCCCGAGCAGGGTTTGCCACTGCTCTACTGCAAGGGATCCTAAACACACCATAATCTACTTTTATCCTCCTCCCCTAGTTGGCTATGGTATTCTACCCACTTGTTATGACTGCAGATGCATCCATGAAGGACATAGTACAGTTTTGTACCTACCATAAATGTAGATGTCCGAACTGGATAGCATCTGCAGTCAGGATTACCCTCCCTCCATCCCCTCTGTGGTACTCCTAGGTTGTTCACCCTTCTAATAGCTAGCTGTTGGGGGGGAGTCTTTTATGGTGTATTTGTTTGTGTATATGTACATACTTGCTTATTGTTGTGTTTACCTCTATCTATTTGGAAACATTGGCATCTATCCAAATTTTAGCCTGTAAGAGGGCTACTGGCATCTGGGGCAAGAAACACTGAGGAAAATGGCGTCGGCTGATGCCTTTATACCCGAAGACCAACAGAGATGACGTCGGGTGGAGTGTGACATCAGCCGAAGCCGGACCCGGACTTTGGAATCCGGCCGACTGAAGGGCTGCCTGACGACAGGACAACCCACTTGTTATGACTGCAGATGCTATCCAGTTCGGGCATCTACATTTATGGTAGGTACAAAACTGTACTTTATAGCAGGGGGCTGGAAAAGGCAGGAAATGACCCAAAATGGCCAATGAACTACAAGTTACTGTCTTAAACCACTCCTCTGAGGACAAACAGGCAGCTCAGTACTCCCCACTCCCACTGGTGAGTAAAGAAACTTCCCCTGACCAAACAAAGAAAATGGAGAAGTACAGGAACCAAGACAAAGCCCAGGGATCAGCAAAATCTGATCACTGGAACAAACTAGCCAGGAAAGTTAGGAGAACAAGAATATGTTTTGTTTTTTTCAAAATTTTTTCACAGACAGAACAGAAAACACAATAAATGCTTTGCTTTTCGATTAAATGCTATCAAAAGCTAGTACACTTGAGTGTATTAGCCTGTAGTTTAACTTTTAAGCAAACTTAAACTAGGAAGTGCAACCAACAATTAAAGCTTATAAAAACAGGAAAAACAGGTAATACCACTATAAAATAGACAGAAACAGTCGTCGAATAGCACAAATGGTCGAAAAATGCAAGAAAAAATACTTAAAATCTGGAAAGTGGCTTTTATTGCTCTCTGCTGCACTAGGAACTCTGCTCGATACCTCGAGGAGCTGTGCTGAGTTCTCTACAGCCAGAAAAGCCAAAGCGTGCTTTATAGCAGGGGGCTGGAAAAGGCAGGAAATGACCCAAAATGGCCAATGAATTACAAGTTACTGTCTTAAACCACTCCTCTGAGGACAAACAGGCAGCTCAGTACTCCCCACTCCCACTGGTGAGTAAAGAAACTTCCCCCTGACCAAACAAAGAAAATGGAGAAGTACAGGAACCAAGACAAAGCCCAGGGATCAGCAAAATCTGATCACTGGAACAAACTAGCCAGGAAAGTTAGGAGAACAATATTCTGTGGGAAGGGGTTGGGAGTTGTAGGATTGCCAGGATAAACAAGATGATTAATGGAATTTCAGAATGTTTTTTTTTTTTGGGGGGGGGGGTTATGTGGGTTACATTGGTTGGAACAGAAGAAAGCTTTCTTGTCATTGTTAACAAGATTTTTGGACAGGTTTCTGGGCTCCTTATATCTTTGAAGTAGAATAGGGGACTTATTTTTGATCCCGGCTTTCCAGATACTGACAGTTTTATGTATACTGGAGTTGGGTATGTTTTGTGACCCAGAGGGCTCAGTTAGATTTTATTCTGATTTTTCTGATAGGTGCCATGAAGTTAAGTATGTCTAGGAGTATTTTATTAAAAGATGTTACGGCGTCATTGAGAGGGGGGTGTTGAAGGAAGGACCATTTTACATTAGACAAAGTGGAATTAAAATTGTCAGGGTTGAATTGGTTGAGTTTATGACCGTCTCTATAAAGGTGGCCTTTAGGAGTATGGAGAATCTATGGATAAAGGTCAGGGAGTGGTCACTAAGAGAGCTAGGAAGTGTGCCAGTGTTATGATAAAGGTTGGGATCCGAGGTGAGAATCCAATCTAAGGTAGGACCAGAGGTAGAGTTTTTGTTAGTACGAGTAGGGAAGGATATAAGTTGGTGGAAGCCATGAAGGTTGAGACTATTTCTAGGAGATGAAGTAGAAAGTTTGGTCCAGTCAATGTTAACGTCTCCAAGAAGAATGGTCTCGTATAGAATATTATTAGCAACCCAGGAGAGAATGATCTTGAAGATGGGAATATTATTTCCAGGAGGTATGTAGATTGAGGCTATGACAAATTTTTTATGTGGATTTAGATAATTGACTATAAGGAGTTTGGCAGGCTCAAAGCTGGGTATAGAAATTGAGAGTGGCGAGAGAATGACTTGTTCTGTATAAAGGATGGCAACACCTCCATCCGTCTTATTGGTTCTGTCGGAGTGGAAGATGTTATAGCCTTGGAGGTAAGAGTTCTGTGTTTGAGATATGGGGTTTCAGCCAAGTTTCAGATAGAGTTAACATATGGGGGAGATGTTGGCAACGAAGGAATGAAGGTCTGTGATTTTTTTTACTAGGCTTTAGATATTTAAGGAGAGGATATGTAATGATTTAGAGGAAGAGGGAGGGTAGTGTGAAGACTGGGGAGAAGATTGAGAGGTAAAATTGAGAGAGATAGGGGCTGGTGTTCCTAGGTTGAGGTGGATATCCCTGCCTAGAAGAGTTACAGGAAAGTAATAATGTATGTGATGGGGTTTAAGGAAGCAGAACTTCTAGGTTTTGGTATGGAAGTATGGGTGGTGATTGGAAATATATTAATCTTGAAAAGGTGTGTAGGTGAGGTGTGATAGAGGGATGGAGAGATGATCTGTAGGTTAGGGAGGGTGTTGGTGATGTGAGTGATGGGGAGAGTTGGAGGTGGTGTATGATATTAAAGTGGAATGTGGCAAGAAGTTGATAGGGAAAGGAAATGAAGGAGGGAGGCAGAGATATAAAGATGTATCATGTTGATATGAAGAGTAGTGTTTGAGAAGCAAGATGAGGTAAATAGCAGTAGTATGTTCTAGTAGGAGGTTCTGGGTATAAGGAGGGGGTACTAATGTAAAGTAGGTGATACGGAGAAGGAGGTGAGATCAAGTGATGTGGGAGGGAATTAGTGTAATGTGAGTGGGGGGAGGAGAATGTGGAGGGAGAAAAGACAGTAGAGATGATTTGTTAATTGATTGGGAATAGCTAATTGGCCAGAGGGGAAGGAACAGGTGTGACATAGAGAGCAGAAATGTAATCGAAGTGGGAGTGGGTGGGAATGGGGGTTGGGTAGGGGAGTGGAGTGAGCCTGAACATAACGGGCTTACACCCTTCAAGGACTGGAAGGTTTCTCCAAGAAAAACTATCAGTAAGAGTACACCACAGGTAGAAATTGTATGCTACTCACTAGTCTGCAGTGGCAGCTTTTATTCTCTTTTACATTTGTATTCCCCTTTGCTGTTTGTTTGCTGCACATTATGTAGCTAAAGATAAAAGCAGCTTGAGACTTTGCACATTTGTTTGGTGTTTAATTAATGAAGAATAAGTATTGAGGAGTAGGGACTGAAGGCTATGACTCTGTTGAGAGGGGATAATACTTTAACGTAAAACAGACGAGTTAAACAAAATGTTTCAACAGTGAAACAGATGAAAAGGGTGGGGGGATAAGAGGAAGAAGGTTTGCAGCTGTCACCCCTGAGGCATGCACTCTAGCTGATTGCAACAGATTTTAACAAGGCATAACACTAGTCACAAAAGCAGGCACCTACATTACATGTAAGGGGCAACAGCGGGGTTCCCGGAGTTAAAGCATTCTATGTTAAACCTTTTGTTAACTTTATCTAGACCTGTGATATGCAATTGTAACATGGTGTCTGAAACAATTCTCACAGAACACAAATTTAGCTAAGCTTGCTCAGGAATTATTTCTGAAATTATAGTAGGGAAAGTCAATTTTTCCCCTTCTACTTTTAGTTTTCCATCCTGCTAAAACTTACTTTCCTAAAAGAATATCTAATGCATTTTTCTTTTAGTCTGTGTAACTAGTACATACATTTTGTAGCTACCTGGTTAACAAATGCAGTGTATATGGTTATATAACATGTATACAAACACACATACTGTCTCTTACTCTATTTTTTAACTGTTGGTAATGGGTGATCCCATGTGATATAAACTTCATTGTTTTCTATAATGCTTTGTGGCTCTTGTTTCTAGTGTTCTTCAGTTGCTTCAATATTATAATGTTTGCACAATCCCCAATGCAGCAGTCTTCCCACATTAATATGCCTTTCAGTATACAGTCCTTCTGCCATTAGTATATCACAACCAGCAACAAGATGTGTTACTGTTTCCAATTCTGTTTTACAAAACCTATATTTCTTTGTTTCTCCCACATGTTCTATGGACTCTGTAAACCAACATGAACGTAGTCCGTTATCTTGGGCCACCAATATTAACATTTCCTCTTTTGGTTTAAATTCCTTTCCTTAACCATTCCTGCATTCAATCCTGATCATCAGGAGGGTGTTCCAATAGTTTTCTGTACTTGCAACTATATTTATGTATTTTCCACATTTCTTGCCTTCTCGTCTGATCTTTCACCTTATAATCTTTCTTTTGTTTTTCTGGCACATTCAGTTGCTGCCTTTTTGTCTACTTCTGGTTTGATTTCCATTCCTGCTTGACACCAGTATGCTTCTACTAAACTAAGCCAGGAAGTCATCTTAGACTAATTCTCCTCGTGTTTTAAAACTTTCACTACGTTTGAGTCTTGTGAGGTTCGCATATATTTATTCATTCCTACAGTTGCAAATCTGTACATGTAATCAGTTTTGGGGAGGCTCATACCTCCTTCAGAACATGGAATATATAGTCTTGGTATACACTGATTTTTATAAATCATTTGATAAGCATGAAAGCATTCTTATTTTCCTGTCCAACCAATTCAACACCTTTTTGGGCCAGTCAGTCATTCCAAAACTGTACTTAGTCACTAAGTAAGCACTGTTGGCACCCTAAAAAATAACTTGCTTAAAGCTAAGTATGGTGGGGTAAGTCCTGCTATCCAGGTCAAAAATAATGCCAAATGATATGAAAGAATAGCCAAGGATAGCTACTCAAGCGAAGTCAGACACCAGGCCATGGAATTAAACAGTAGGCTCCTCTTCAAATCTGTTTAGTCCTCTGTGGTGCTAAAGTGGATGGTTTTCCTTATAGTTGTCTGTATTTGGAAAACTATGCTTTCTTCATAGTAAAAGTCCTTTATTTATGATAATCTTTACATCAAAGGCAGATGAGTGCTGTCTATAAGCCAACTTGATTCTGTATCTCATTTATACACATTTGTTATATTACCAATCAAAGCAAAAAACAGCTTGAAAATCTGGAACGTATATTTGATTGGTCAGAGTGTATTCAGCCTTGTAGATTATTGGTGGCATTCTAATCATTGGTGTTATGCTAATGGTGATTGTGTGATTGGAGGAAGTGTGAAATGCTTTTGGTCTTTCGATTCCTCAATGAGGATTCATTGTTAAAGGCCATCGGGGTTACTTTTTTGATTGGCTAAATGACAAGTAAACTCTTCCAATGGAGCTTAAAAAAAAAAAACATGCATGTCTTGGTCTTAATTAGCCTCTGCGTGAAGGGCTGTAGTTCTAACCTGCTGGAAAAAAGCCCAAGTTCCCGGTGGGTTGTTAATTTGGTAAATTATTTGAAAACTGGTCCGATTTGTAATGTCCCTTTTATCTTTAACTGAATAGAGAATTGTATGAATGGAGAAAGAACTGTAAGAGGTCGCCTTGCTGTAACAGTAATAGAGAAGTTGAGGGAAGATTTACCCAAATAGAGAATATTTTTTGCAAGATTAAACCTAAAAATGTGATAGTCTGTTTTCATAGTGCTTTAAAAAATAACTGTCTTATTTTGCAGCTTGGCTACCAAAGTAGATAGGACCTCTGACTTAGTAACCCGATTTAACTAATGTCCCCTTCATTGAAATATCACTTGAAAAAAGCTTGTAACCAGATGATGTTCTTCATGTTTCACTGTTGCAGTCATCACTTTTGGATTATCTGCTTGCAGTAGCCCTCAGTCAGTCTGATTAACAAAGTCTTGGGTCCTGCGTCGGTTGCTGTCCCTTCTTCCATGAAGTCAGGTCATCAGGGGTATAAAACATACAGCCAATACCATTACATCAGTCTTTCTTGCCATGCGGTGTCCGAAGCAGAAGCATTTCGCAAGTGCCGGTCGGCCGACTCCTGAAATTTTCATTTTCGAGTTTCAGAACCAAAGTCTTCAACTAAAGCTAAGTACCCCGTTGAGGAATCTTTTTCTTGCTCCTTACCGATGTCAGTAAAAGTTAATAATTGCATTACCTGTAGAAAGCAAATAGCTCGCAAAGATTTTCATTCGTACTGTATTCCTTGCCTAGGTCCTGACCACGACGTACCTTACTGTCGGTTTTGTGCCTTATTTAATCAGCGCACTATCCGTCGTCTGTATATTTTTGCCTCTAAATATTTTGTTTCTCATTTCAGTTATCCAGAAATGTCATCAGTAAGCCATCCAACTACCGGGATTCCGAAAAAGCACAAAGATAAAGACAGAGCCAGGCTGCCTAGGTCCAAAGCTGCCGATGACACTTTTCCTAAGCTAGTTGCCAGTTAACCGGTACTCAGTGAGGCGCTTTCGCAGCCCCTGATATCCACTACTTCTGACTTGCAGGCCTCTACTGAGACCCATTCGGAGTCCGGTATGCTGCAAGATGCTTCAACTGTGGAACCTGTGGATGTCTCTACCTTGGATTGGTCCGGAGCCGCTGTGCAGGCACCGGCTTCTGAGGGTGTATTCAGGTCTATGGACTTGCATATTAAACCAACGCCTCCTTCTTCTTTAAGGCCTAAACCTCAAACCTTGCCTAGAAAACCGATGCCCAGGCCACATGCTCAGGCCTCTATGCCTAAAAAACAAATTATAAGAATGGCTGAAGACCTTATAATTTTAATCGGGGGAAGCCAACCTTCCTCTTCTAAGAAACCTAGGACTGAATTTGTCTATGAATCTTCTGACCAAAATTCTGATTTTTCTGATTCTTCTGATAATCTGGATTTACCCTTATCTACTTATGAGGATTCTGATGCAGAGGACTCTATTCCCCCTGCTTCTTCTCCAGAGGATTTTTCTTTTGGTGAAACCCTGCACACACTAAAGGAGCATTTCCACCAGGAAAGCCAGGATTTCTGTGATTCATAAAAGAGGCTTAGGGACTTCTTACTCCTGCCTCAACATAGGCCCTTTAGCTATACCTCCTGTACTAGACATTGTTAATGATGCCTTTTTGGAATCTAGTTTGGCCCCTGATTCTTTGCCTCCTGCTCCCAGAAAACCTGACAGATATTACAGGATTCCTGATCCTCACAAGTTCCTTTTTAAAAATCCTATTGCGGATCCAGAGAATATGGCTTCTACTGCCAAAAATCCTACCCCTTCTGATAGAGATTCCAGGGCGCTGATAGTTGGGTAAGTAGGCTTACACTTCTGCAACTTTGGCTATTAGAACCTTAAACTGTCAGTTTCATATGTTAAAGTACCAACAACATATTATTGGACTGCTTAAACAGAAAATGAAGTTGATTCCTGACTGTGCTGAAAATAAAGATTTACAGGATTTGATGCATTCTGCTGAAAAAGTTGGAAAACATAATTTGCAATGTGGTTTTGATTCTTTAGAGGCCTCTTGCAGGGCTGTTGTCAGTGGGCCTGTTCTCAGAAGGCATGCTTGGCTTAAGGGGCAGTCTTTTTCTGATCATGTTAAAGCTAAACTGTTGGATGCTCCCTTAAATCAGGACCACCTATTTGGCAATAAAGCTGAGGAAGTTCTTAAAAAGATGGAAGATAAAGCTACATCTATGCAAACTGTTAAAGATTTCTTACAAGTTCAGCCTCCAAGATGTAGTAGGCATTTGGCCCTTTCCTGCTCCTTCCAGGCCTTCTCAATCCAAACACAGACCCAGCAGAAACCCCAGGTTTCAGCTCCAGGGTACACTCAAGACTAAGCAGTAGGGGGCTTCAGTTATCAAATCTAGGAGTAGTAGGACTCCCCCCTATGGAAAACTGTCTCAATGACTTGACTTTAAAACTTCCAAGCACTTCTCAACTGACTGCTCCTTTAGGGGGAAAAATTGGTCTGCAGGTCAAAAACTGGGAACTCATTACCCAGGACAAATGAGTTTTAAATGTACTGTCCCAGGGATACAGATTTCATTTTCACACATTGCCAACACCCAGCGATTGGACAGATCTACCCCTAAATCAGTGGGCAGAGGCTCAAAAGCAAATGCTCTCTCTTCTAAGCATAAAGGCTATTCAAACTGTACCAGAAGAGGAAAAAAGACAAGGTTTCTACTCAAGACTTTTCCTGGTACCCAGAAAGGACAATTCATGGCGTCCAATCCTGGACCTGTCTACTCTAAACACCTTTTTGGTGATTCCAAAATTCAAGATGCTGACTCTTCACCAGTTGCTTCCCATGTTAGAAAAAGATGCCTGGATGGCAACACTCAATTTAAAGGACGCATACCTGCACATCCCAATCAGGGAATCTTGAAAAGATACCTATGCTTCAAAGCAGGCTACAATCACTACCAGTTCTCTGCACTGCCCTTTGGCTTATCTACTGCGCCCAGGGTATTCACAAAGTGCCTAGCCCCAGTCATTGCCTTTTGCAGGCAAAGAAATATTCGAATACACCCATACCTGGACGATTGTTTAATTCAGGCAGAAAGCCAGGACATACTTTTGAATCATCTGGCCTTCGTTCAAAAGGTGCTGACTTGTCTGGGGTACACCACAAACGTAAAGAAATACACACCTGGTAGCCTGTCAACAAATTATATTCCTGGGAGTAAGCTTGAATACAACTTCCCAGATGGCTATGCCAGAGAAACAACTTCATTTGACAACCTATTTCAAACAAGTGGCCACAAAACCTCTACTATCTGCAAGGCAAATACTACAAGCCTTGGGGTTCATGGCCTCCTGCATTCTTCTAATTCCATATGCAAGACTGCATATGAGGAAACTACAATGGTATCTAAAAAGCCTATGGTGCCAACATTCTCAGAATCTAGAAACAATGATTCCTGTCGTACCTTGCCTACGCTTAGAGAGTTTCTTTGGTGTGCAGAGGCCTGCTCCCAAAACAAGGGACTATCATTCACAACACCCCTGCCGCCCAATCCCTAACGACAGATGCATCAGATTATGCATGGGTGTCTCATTTGGCAGGGAAGTGCATTCAGGGCAAATGGAACCCAAGTCAAATGCACCTGCATATCAATCAAAAAGAAATGTTAGCTGTACAGAATGCCCTGACAGCCTTCAAGGACCATATTCTTCCAGGACAATTAAGGATCAAGACAGACAACACCACTGTCACGTGGTACATAAACAAGCGAGGGGGTACACATTCTTACCCCCCCTCTTCAGACTAGCCATGACATTGTGGAACACAGCCCTGAGCTACCAAGTGCATCTACAAGCTCAATTCCTGCCAGGAAAACTAAATACACTGGCAGACGAACTAAGCAGAAACCTCATGGACCCACACAAGTGGAAACTGGAACCAAGGATTTTCAACACGTTGACAAATGGGAGAGCCCAGATATAGACCTGTTTGCCTCCTCCCAGAACCATCAGTTGGACAAATTTTGCACAAGGACTCCCCACAAACAAGCTTGGAAAGTGGATGCTCTGTCATTCACCTGGAAAAACTTATCAGTTTATGCCTTTCCTCCTCTGCCTCTGCTCTCCAAAGTACTACTAAAGATCAAACAAGACAAACCAAGGACGATTTTGATTGCACCAGACTGGCCACGCCAACACTGGTACCCCCTCTTGCGCAGTTTGTCACTGTTGGCCCCATGGCACCTGCCTCAGACCCCTACTCTATTGTCTCTGCGGGAAAACCAGATCCTACGCCCTCAGTTTCAAACACTGAATCTAGCAGCCTGGCAAATTACATAATTTCTCGTTTACCATCCCTCAGCAAACCAGTGATGGATATCATTTTAGAGGCAAGGAGACCTAGTACTAGAAAATCTTAGGCTGAAAAATGAAAAAGATTCTGTGCCTGGAACCAATCTCAAGGGATGAGCACAACAGTTCCCAATTTACCTCAGAATTTACAATACTTAACTGAGATACTTCATAAGGGCTTGTCTTTCTCCTCCATAAAAATTCATCATTCAGCCATCTCAGCTCATTATAACACAGAACCACCCCTCTTCTTTCATCCACTGCTTAAGCTGCCCCTCAGAGGGGCAAAAAAATCTATGACCACTCAGGAGAGCTCCAACTCCCACCTGGGGACCTCCATTTTGTATTGGAAAAGCTCACACTTCCTCCTTTCGAGCCAGCTGCCACTGCGTACTTAAAATTCCTTTCTTGGAAAACAGCTTTCCTTTTAGCAATCACTTCAGCAAGAAGGGTATCTGAATTACAGGCCCTCATGGCAGTGGAGCCTTTCATCATCTTTCATACGGACAGGGTGTCCCTTTGGACCAATCCCTCCTTCATACCCAAGGTGGTGTCCAGTGTGGCCCTTAATCAGTCCATACATTTGCCAACCTTCTTTCCTAATCCACAGAACAAAGGGGAATGGATTCTGCACTCCTTAGATGTGCACAGACCACTTAGATTCTACTTGGACAGAACTAAACCTCAAAGGAAATCTGACCAACTTCTGGTGACATTTGCAGCAGGGGCAGAGGGGAAGGCTATTTCAAAGCAAACCATTTCCAAATGGATAAGCTATCGCATTCATTTATGCTACAAACTCCATGGAAAACTTATCCCACAGGGGATCAGACCCCACTCTACCAGGGCTGCATCTACCTCTACAGCCTTTGTCAGAGGCGTCCCTACCAGGGACATCCTAGAAGCTGCTACTGGGAATTCTGTACATACTTTCACCAGGCATTACCATCTGCCAATCTTCTCCAAGTCCAGAGCTGGCTTTGCCACTGCAGTCTTGCAGGGCCTTTTAGCTGGTCCTAATGCTATCCAAATTCCTCCTCCCATCCTTAGCTTTGGGAATCTACCCAAAAGTGATGATTGCAACAGTGAAACACAAAGAATATAGTACAGTTGTGTACACTTACAGTAATGTAGATGTTCGAGTTTATTCACTGTTGCAGTCCTGGTTTACCCTCCCTCCAGCCACCTTTCTTCTTTTGGATATATCTCTACTTTCCTTTTCTAGGTCCAAAAGCTTTTTGGTGCATTTGCTTTTTTGTTGGAGGTATAACCTTGTATATTTATAGATTTTATTGCTTCCCATTAAGGGTGCACCTGACATCTGGGGTAAGAAAAACTGATTTAATGGCATCGGCTGCATGTTTTATACCCCTGACAACCTGATGTCATGGAAGAAGGGACAGTAACTGATGCAGGACCCAAGACTTTGTTAATCAGGCCGACGAGGGCTACTGCAAGCAGATAACCCAAAAGTGATGACTGCAGCAGTGAATACACTCGAATATCTACATTTATGGGAAGTGTACACAGCAGTACTGTCTTTTTCTTAATCCTTTCATGTAAGAAATAAAAAGTACATAGATGGTTAGTATCCAGCACTTTCTCTGAAGCTTCATCAGATCTGCTGTTTTGAACTTTGAGTGGAGGTGCCCTTACTGTTTCACCAGGTTTGCAACCGTTGGTCAATCTTTTTAAAGCATGCTAAGCAAGCCTAAGTTGCATTAAACATTTATTACAATTATAGTTCATTGTACAACAGCGCAACATGGTTGTTATGTTTAAAGATAGTATCTACTTGAACTTAAACATTAATGGGGATCAGAGAGCTACCTAGGTGCAGAGATGAAAATATTTACAGAGCTTTCTAAATGTGTGCCTGAGTTGCCTTGTCCTTGCTAAAAAATGTTAATGAGCATAGTAGACTAAAATGGAGTTTTGAGGTTGTGTGACAGCTTTGGATTAGAACACTACCCCACTGGCATTTCTACACAGAAACGGGCATGGCAAAAGTGATTGACATGGCAAGGGAGTGTGAAGTGGCATGATAATCATGCATGATTGATGAGCCATGCAGATTTGCCAGTGTCATTGTCAATATTAACTGTGAATATCACTTTCTGTAATATAATACAGTACAGAAATCGCTTTCTGCAATGTAGTACATTATAGTAATCGCCCGCACCCCCCACCTCCGCTACTTAAATGTGCCAACTCAGAGATCGCACTACTTTGAGGAAACTATTTTGAATGAAGATGAACAATTCAGTGATGTTCTTTGTGTTTTACTGTTGCAGTCATTACATTTGGTAATCTGCTGGCAGGTTGCCCTCAGTCTGCCTGAATAAAGTATTGGGTCCTGCGTCGGTTGCTGTCTCCTCTTCCATGACGTCAGGTCATCAGGGGTGTAAAACATGCAGCCAACACCATTTTAATCCGTCTTTTTTGCAGCGCAGTGCCCGAAGCAGAAGCAGTTAGCAAGTGCCGGTTGGCCGACTCCTGAAATTTTCGTATTCGAGTTTCAGAACCGAAGTCTTCAAACTAAAGCTATGTACCCCATTGCGGAAAATTTTTCTTGCTCCGTACCGATGTCAGTAAAAGTTAATAATTGCATTACTTGTGGGAAGCAAATACCTCATAAGGATTTTCGTTTGTACTGTATTCCTTGCCTAGGCCCTGATCACAACGTGCCTTGCTGTTGGTTTTGTGCTAAATTTAACCAACGCACTATTAAGCATCGGTATATTTTTGCTTCTAAATATTTTGGTTCAAGATTTAACTACCCTGAAAATGTCGTCAGTTAGCAATCCGACTACTGGAGTTCACAAAAAACGCAAGAAAAAAGACAGAGACAGACCGTCGATGTCCAGAAACGATGACGAAGCTTCTCCTAAGCCAGTCGCCGGTACTCTGTGAGGCGCTTTCGCAGCCCCTGATACCCATTACTTTTGAATTACAGGCTTCTACCAAGACCAATTCGGAGTCCAGTATGCCGCGAGATTCGCAAAGTATTGAACCCGCGGATGTCTCTCCCTTGGATGGGTCTGAGCCGCTGAGCAGGCACCGGCTTCTGAGGGTGTTTTCAGGCCTCAACATTTTTACATTAAACTGACGCCAGCAACAAAACCAAGGTCAAAAACAACTTCTGTCTCTATAAAACTGACGCATGAGCCACGTGCTCAGGCCCCTATGCCTAAAAAACAGATGATCAAAATGGCTGAGGATTTAATCCCCCCCGCGAAGAGGCCTAGGCAAGGCACTGATTATGAATCATCAGATCAGGTTTCCATTTCTTCTGATCAGGAATTTTCTATTCCACCCTGTGAGGATTCTGATGCAGAAGAATCTATCCCGTCTGCATCTCCTCCTGAGGATTACTCTTTTGGGGAGACTTTGCATACTTTAAGGAAACATTTTCACTGGGACAGTCAGGACTTCTATGAATCAAAAAAGAGGCTTAGGGGTTTCCTTCTTCTTCCTCAGCATAGGCCTTTGGTAGTACCTCCTGTATTAGACATGGTTGATGATGTGTTCTCTGAATCAATCCTGGCTCTTGATTCCCTGCCTGTGGCTCCCAGTAAGCCAGACAGATATTACAGGGTTCCTGACTCCCACAAATTTCTTTTCAAAAATTCAGCTGCTGATCCAGAGACTATTTCTCAGGGTTCCAAGGGTGTTAAGGCCTCTACAGCCAAAAATCCTACCCCTTCTGATAGAGATTCCAGGGCACTGGATAAATGGGGTAAGAAGGTTTATATGTCTGCAACCTTGGCAATCAGGGCTTTAAACTGCCAGTTTCATATGCTTAAATATCAACAACATGTAATGGGCTCACTTAAACAGAAAATGATGTTGATTTCTGATTGTGTGGAAAATAGAGTTGCAGGATTTATTGCATTCAGCAGAACAGGTTGGAAAGCATACTTTGCAATGTGGTTTTTATTCCTTGGAGGCCTCTTGTAGGGCCGCCGTTACTGGATTTGTGATTAGAAGGTTCAAGGAGCAAAATCTGCCTGATCATGTTAAAGCTAAATTGTTGGATGCCCCTTTGCAGCATGGTACTCTGGTAATAAGGCAGAAGAGGTTTTAAAGAAAATGGAAGACAAAGCTAAATCTATGCAAACTGCAAAAGATTTCTTGCAAGTGCAGCCACCCAGGTTCAGTAGGCACTGGCCTACTAAAAATTGGTCTTTTCCTGTGTCCAACAGAGCCAGTCAGGGCAAACCCAGGTGCTCAAAAGGCTCCATATATCAATCACAGGGTTCTTGCAGGTCAAAGCAATGGGGTGCCTCCACCTCCAAATCTGGAGGAAACAAAGCACAACCCTACAGTAAGCAGTCTCAATGACTTTCCTCTACCATCTCCAAGCACTTATCTTTTGGCAGCCCCCTTGGGGGGAAAATTAGCACTTCATACTCAAAATTGGCAGTTAATTACCCAGGACAAGTGGGCATTAAACATAGTATCCCAGGGGTGCAGATTTCATTTCCATACTTTGCCAATTCCAAACAGAAGACCGGATCTGCCAGTGGGCAGAGGCCCAGAAACAAGTCATGTCCCTCATAGATATGGGGGCTACTCAACCGCTACCAGAAAAGGAAAAAAGGAGAAGGATTTTATTCAAGACTTTTTCTGGTACCCAGAAAAGGCAATTAATGGCGTCCAATACTGGACTTATCGATTCTGAACACATTCCTAGACATTCCAAAATTCAAAATGCTGACTTTACAACAGCTACTGCCTATGCTAGGCAAGAATGCTTGGTTAGTAACTCTAGACTTAAAAGAGGCATACCTGCATATCCCAGTAAGGGAATCATGCAGAAGATACCTCCGCTTCAAAGCAGGTTTTTTTGCATTACCAATTATCTGCACTGCCCTTTGGCTTATCTACTGCGCCCAGGATCTTTACAAAGTGCCTGGCACCAGTAATTGCATTCTGCAGACAAAGAAACATTCAAATGTATCCTTATCTGGATGATTGTCTCATTCAAGCAGTGGACAAGGACACTCTTATTCAACATCTCGCGTTTGTAAAAAGGCTTCTAGCATGCCTAGGGTACACCATAAACGAAAAGAAATCACAACAGGTACCCTCTCAAATAATTAATTCCTGGGTGCAGGCTTGAATACAACTGCCCAGATGGCTTACCTCACACCAGACAAACAAAGGCAATTGACAACATACTTCAAACAAATGATAACAAAAACCCAGTTATCTGCAAGACAAATTCTGCAGGCTTTGGGGTTCATGGCATCCTGCATTCTACTAATACCATATGCGAGACTGCATATGAGGAAACTTCAGTGGTACCTAAAAAGTTTATGGAGTCAACATTGTCACAGCCTGGAAACAATGATTCCTCTCATTCCCTGCCTACAACAGGAGTTTCTTTGGTGGGCAGAGACATGTTCCCAAAACAAGGGACTGTCATTCACTCTATCCCCTGCCACACAAACCTTAACTACAGACACATCAGACTATGCTTGGGGGGGCCCACCTGGCAGGGAGATGCGTTCAGGGCAAATGGAGCCCAAACCAAATGCATCTGCATATCAACCAGAAAGAAATGCTAGCTGTTCAGAATGCTCTGACAGCCTTCAAGGACTTACTCCATCCAGGACAACTACTAATAAAGACGGACAACACCACATTTATGTGGTACATAAACAAGCAGGGGGGTACGCATTCCTACCCCCTTTGCAGACTAGCCATGGCCTTATGGAACACAGGCTTGACTTACCAAATACATCTTCACGCTCAGTTCCTGCCAGGAAAGAAAAATACTCTGGCAGACGACCTAAGCAGAAATCTTATGGACCCGCATGAATGGAAACTGGATCCACAAATTTTCAGCATGTTAACACAAAGATGGGGAAGCCCATACATAGATCTGTTTGCCTCTCCCCAAAACTATCAGTTGGACAAATTCTGCACAAGCACTTATCACAAAAAAGCATGGAAAGTGGATGCTCTATCCTTCAGCTGGAAAAACCTATCAGTGCCTTTCCCCCTCTGCCTCTCCTCTCTAAGGTCTTACTGAAAGTCAGACAGGAAAAATCAAAAATGATCCTAATTGCTCCTGACTGGCCTCGCCAACCACTGGTACACATTTCTAAGGAATATGTCGCACCTTCCTCCATGGTGCTTGCCTCAAACACCTCACCTACTGTCTCAGCAGAACTATCAAATTCTGCACACTCCGCTCCAACCTCTGAATCTTGCAGCATAGCTAATCAACTAATTATTCAAACCACATCTCTCAGTAAACCTGTGATGGATGTCATTTTGGAAACCAGAAGGCCAAGTACTAGAAAATCTTATGCTGATAAATGGAAGAGATTCTGTGCTTGGAACCAAGCACAAGGAAAAGACACAGCAAAGCCCAATATTCCTCAGATTTTACAGTACTTATCTGAGATGCTTGACAAGGGCCTATTTTTTTCTTTAATAAAAATCCATGCCTCTGCCATCTCAGCTCATTACAACACAGAACCTCCCCTCTTTTCTCATCCACTGCTTAAACAGTATCTCAGAGGGGCCAAAAATTTAAGGTCACTCCGAGAGAACACCATCTCCTGCATGGGACCTCAATTTTGTGCTGGAAAAACTCACCCTGCCTCCTTTTGAACCAGCAGCTACTGCAGATATTAAATTTCTGTCTTGAAAGGCAGCTTTTCTTTTGACAGTCACTTCAGCAAGAAGGGTTTCAGTACTACAGGCTGCCATGGCAGTGGAGCCTTTCATTATATTTTACCCGGACAGGGTGGCCCTCTGGACCAATCCTTTTATGCCTAAGAGGTGATCTCTTCCTTACATACAAGGCCATGTCAGACCCAGAGCTGTTGGATATGCTACACTTAAAGAAATCCCAATCCTTCAGAGCCACACGCTCCAGGGATATAAACCTTGTCATCACAATAAACAAAACATGCTGGAGGGATAGGTTCCTGACCCAGAGACTCCCCAGACTCGGGAATAGATTGCCCATACATGTCAAGCAGAGTGCCTCTTTGGCCCTCTTCAAAGGAACCTTGACGATTGGATGGGAGAAAGGAAATTCACCCCGGGGATCATGTCAGTTGCCCTGCTAGACAGGGGTCCAGGGAAGTAAATAGTGTGGGAAGAAATAGCCAGGGAATTGTTACGGCTAGGCTTGTATAGGCCCTAGGGCTGATAGCCTAGTACCAACCTATGAACCTAAGGTGGTATCCAGTGTGGCTCTTAACCAGACCATTCACCTGCCAACATTTTTCCCAAATCCGCAGAACAAGGGGGAGCAGATTCTGCATTCATTGGATGTACACAAACAACTAAGATTCTACTTAAACAGGACAAAATCTCTAAGAAAGTCTGAGCAACTACTGGTAGCATTTGCTGCAGGGTCAGAGGGGAAGGCTATATCAAAGCAGACTATTTCTAAATGGATAAGCCACTGCATTCGTTTCTGCTATTTGCACTATGGTAAACCTGTGCCCAAGGGGATCAGATCCCATTCCACCAGGGCTGCCTCTACTTCAGCAGCTTTTCTTAGAGGGGTCGCAACCAAAGACATTCTAGAAGCTGCTACTTGGAGCTTTGTTCGTACATTCACAAAGCATTATCATTTACCTCTCTTCTCTAAATCCAGGGCAGGCTTTGCCACTGCAGTCCTGCAGGGCCTTAAAGCTGGTTTTAATGCTGTTTAGTTCCATCCTCCCATCCATAGCTTTGGGATTCTACCCAAATGTAATGACTGCGACAGTGAAACACGAAGAACATAGTACAGTTGTGTACACTTACCATAAATGTAGAAGTTCGAATGTATTCACTGTTGCAGTCCAGGTTACCCACCCGCCACCCCCATTCTGTACCTTTTCTTTCCTTCACTATACTCAAAAGCCTTTGTGGTGTATTTGCTTTTATGTTTCTAAGATGCATTTATATATTTACAGTTTATTTATATATATTTTTGCTCCCCATTTGGGGGGGGACCTGACATCTGGGGCAAGAAAAACTGATTAAAATGTCATCGGCTGCATATTTTATACCCCTGACGACCATAACGTCATGGAAGACGAGACAAGATCCGATGCAGGACCCAAGACTTTGTTATTCAGGCGGATTTAGGGCAACTTGCCAGCAGATTGCCCAAATGTAATGACAGCAACAGTGAATACACTCAAATCTACATTTATGGTAAGTGTACACAACTGTACTTTTTAAATATTCATATGGTGGACACAGATCTTCTTATGTTTATTCACACGTACAGAAACAATAAATATCATGCGCAGGGTGTTGGGCAGGGTTTGAGCGGTCCTTAATACTGTGCATCTGGTGGGGTAGTGTTCTTATTCAAACCCCATGTGCTTGAAAAATAGGTAAAGACATTTGTCACAGTCCAGGCCCAGCCAGTTAGAGGGGTGGGAATGGCCATTTCAGCCTAAGAAATTTGGGAGAAAGCCTTTGCTGCTGCCAGGATGCTTCCTGATAGAGGGATGAGAAATACTGCAAATTTTTCAACTAGCAGTTCTTTTTTATTTTTATTATTTTTTTCATTATAGGGTAAACCGGAGGCTTTTTTACTGGGGAAACCATTTCAACTGGGGGCACTTGACTGAGTGATAATGGCTATTGTGGAGTCTTATAGGCTAGCTGCAGCAGCTGTGCTGGACTCCTATAGGCCTGCCAATGAATCCAGTTGGAAAGTAATGTCTGAGAAAGATGTGGCTGTGGGACTCTCTAGGGGAATCTGAATTCCGATTGGCTCTCCCAATAAAATATTTTATGTAGTGAGTACCTTGGGGTATCGTAATTATGATTAGTATATGATATGACACTTAAGGAATTAGATCAATAAGTAAACTTCAGTTATTTCTTATCTTTTTTGTCAAAATATAGCAAATGCGTTATGTCTGATAAGACGGAAATGGTAAGGAAATGCATGTGCCTTACAATAAGGGCAGTACAAATAACAAGCAAGTATTTAGAGCACAAATGAGTAATTTTGAAATCTGCAATGGATGCTATGTAATAGATCTTAATACTGTTTTTAGAAACTATGTGTCTTTTGATTAAACCCTTTGAACACTCTGGTATTAAAATTCCAGTGTGTCCCTCTCGGTTGATGCCCATTTAGGACTGGTTTGCGATCTTTGCTTTTACCTAGGTTTTATCTGGTCAGCCAATCTAATGGGATTAATAAAGTCTCAGTCAATATAAAATGACAAACAGCATAGTTCATTCTCAAAACTTATAATCATGTATCCATCATCTTTCTATAAATTGATGGCTAGCAGAGGAGTAGTAGTAATTTTTAGGGTTCACAATCTAGCCACCCATATTGTACAGTGGGAATGAGACAAGTAGCTGAAAATAACAGCTTAAAGTAAATAAACATTTAACATTTTTTGACCTACGACTTATTCAAAGCATTGTCAATTAAGTTATGTGTTTAATAAAAATCCCTAGTAGTGGTAAATCGATAAATAACTGTCTCATGAGCAAGAAAACAAACTGTCCTAGACACCTGCTGTGAATGTTCTTATTCAAGTAGTTGTCCCAGTTTATTAAGTCCATGGGTCTAAAAAGCTTCAGTAATAAGCATGATGGTTGAGTCTTCTCAAATTCAGAGGGCTGATGATGGAAGTATGTGTGTTGAGTCCTGATAGTTTTGCAGCATCTAACTGGATCTGCCACTAGTTTGGATTTTTCTAGCCAGTCATTGCAAGAGCCCTTTATTTCCTCTTTTGGTACTTGATCCAGAATATGAAAACTGAATGTCTTGTGCCCTGGTTGCTTGCGGTTGTGTTTGTTGTTGTAGTTGTAATGGATGTCAGTGAGGCGTCAAGCGATTCTTGTCTTAAGTCTGTTGATCATCTTCCCAACGTAGAAGGCAAGGCATTTGGTGCACTGAGCCCTGTAAACCACTGCTTCTGAGTTACAGTTCCCAGTTTCCTTACTGTGGTAGTAACAGTAGGTGTTAGGGCATTTGAATCCTGTTTTGTTGCTCATGAGGTTACAGCAAGCTTATAGGGTAAGGGTAATCACGTTAGTGAGAAAGAGGTCCTATCTCCTTTGGTAGCCACGCTGCAAAATAAGACCATTATTTTTTAAACTCCTAACAAAACAGACTAGCACATTGTTAGGTTTAATCTTGCAAAAAATATTCTCTATTTGGGTGAATCCTCCCTCAAGTTCACTATTACAGTTACTGCAAGATGACCTCTTACAGTTCTTCCTCCATTCATACAATTTTCTATGCAGTTTAAGACAAAAGGGACATTACAAATCAGACCAGTTTTCAAATAACTAATCCAATTAACAACCCACAAGGGACATGGGCTTTTTTCCAGTGGGCTAGAACTATAACCCTTCACACAGAGGCTAATTAAAACCAAAATACGCATGTTTTTTTAAAGCCCCATTGGTTAAATAATAAGTAAAATCTTCCAACCACAAAGTAACCCCAATGGCCTGCAACAATGAATCTTCATAGAGGAATCAAAAGACCAATAGCACACTAGCATTTAAACACTCTCTCCAATCACACAATCACCATTAGCATAACACGAAGGATTAGAATGCCACCAACAATCTACAAGGTTGAATGCACTCTAACCAATCAAATATATGTGCCAGATTTTTAAGTGATTTGATTGGTAATGTAACAAATGTATATAAATGAGATACAGAATCAAGTTTGCTTATACACAGAGCTCATTTCCCTTTGATGTAAAGATATTATCAATAAAGGACTGATTTTTTACTATGAAAAAAGTGTAGCTGTCTGTATTTGCAAAACTTTAAGAAAAAAGCATCCATTGAGGACTAAACAGATTCGAAGAGGAACCTATTGTTTAAATCCACGGCCTGGTGTCTGACTTAGATTGAATAGTGATTCTTGGCTATTCTTTCATATCATTTGCGGTTAGGACAGCAAGAGCAAATTGGTTTATAGCTTGAACATTGTTCCTAGATGTCACCGTTGTTTTTAGTATTAATTTTAGTCTTCTAAAATATACCTTACTAAGTTTTATTCACATTTGTTCGTGCTTTATCGTTGATCCTTCATCAACTCCCAAATATTTATACACTTCCTCTTGCTCAAGTTCTTTTATATCATATTCCTGTCCCAGGCTGATGATTTTGTTGGTGCTGCAGCTTTCTTGCTTTAAAGATTGCTTTTGCACATTTATCAAGACCAAATGACATTCTTACATCATCTGAACAAGTTTTGACCACTTAAAGTTGTGATTAGAGTTCTTCATCTGATGAACTGTAAAGTTTTAAATCATCCATAAAAAGAAGATGAGAAATCTTTACATTTATTAACACATTTCCTACCTCATCAAGTATGTATCACCATCCCACCAGTAAGAAGTCTTTGCTCTATTAATTCTAGGAAACTTAAAAAAATGAATGCACAAAATACACAAATACAAATCCTCAGAAACAGTACTTCCAGTCTAAACATACAGGGGAATCCTATTCCCTCCTCCAAGCATTTGCATGCTCCCTCATACATATACCCAATGATGGCTGTCATCACTGGCTTGGGATCACCAAATCTTCATCCCCTGTTCCTAGATCACTACTTCACTCATCTGATGAAACATATGCATTTTCAATAAACATACTCCATTCACAGACGCTCATCCATGCAAATATTTGTTGCTCCAGAAGTCATCCACACATAACTGATTTGGATGAAATGGCACTGGATGAAGCAATCTAATGGCTCCTGCTTTGATAAAGGTTTTCTTTTGATGCAATTCACGTAACCTTGCACTCTCATTTTATTGCATGCAACTTTATTTATTTCCTTATCATTCAGCCAGCTTATGTATGTATTTATTAATAGCAATCATTTTGAACCAGTGAAAAATTTCTATTTTCCCTTATATCTGATAACTGTGCATTGATATTGTGCAGTGAACTGGAAACACACTTCTGCACAACTGTCACTTGAATATCTACCAGTGTTCACCAGGTATCAAAGCACGGAAATGTTCAGTACTGTCTCCCAACCTCCTCCAGGATTTGGTCCACAGTGGTATGGTCCTAAGCCCTCTTTCCAAAGCTGGAGATTCAGTAATCTGGCTAAAGCAGCCTTTCTCCAGTGGACTCTTGTTGTGCTTAGGCCACTGTTTAAAGTCAGCCCTCTAGCAGTGTAGTCAGGGAAATGACCTCTTAGATTAATAAAGTTTACAAGGCAGAGTCAGTCATGGACCATAATCACCTTGCTATTATCCATCTTCATAGGCCATCCCCTGCCTTTAGTAGGGCAAAACACATGATGCCATATATCTTTAGTAGGGGCTGCTATTTCTGTAGGCAACCATGCAATTGCATACCATAAAGGGGATAGTGTAGTATTCTAAGGCTTTCTAGAAATTAAAGGAAATTTGAGAGTTAAGGTAGACAGAGCTGAAGCTCATATTTGTAAAGGAGTTGTACAAAGCAATATAGAAAGTTAAAACATCAGTGGAGTGTATAGTATAAAACTTCATGTACTTTTTAATGGAAAATCATAAGACACACACAGGGGTTCATGCCGTAGGTTTTAAACTGCATATTCGCATCTCTCTTTTCTTTTAAGTGCAGCTTCACAGAGACAGTATGCATTATTTCTTAGCAACTCTTCTGCAAATTTTAGTCTTGACTCATAAAAGCTACTAAAAATGTTGTATAAATAAATAATGTGTGCAATTTTATGCTGGAACAGTTTTGCATGTACATTAATTGTTCATTTCTTTCCTAGGATTTTAATCCCATAAAAGATGGATTTGGTAAGTATTAATCTTGAACAATCTTTCTTCATTGTAGCTGGTGCATGTGTGTGTTTGTGTGTGTGTGCATGTATGTAATGTATATGGGAGCAGAATCTTTCTTCGACAATGCAAATCATTGCAGCAACAGTAATCAACTACAAAATGTTGAAACTGCAAGGAGTAAAAAAAAAATAAATAAAGGTAATACAAATCTTTTTGCAGGGGGCAAGCCTCCCTGCACCGCTTGCCTATTAAATATAACAACTCCAAGATCACACTGTAGTGGGAGAAAGAGCGTATTCCCCAATCCCCAGTCTATTCCAATCTTATACTGAAAAGGCTGGCACTGCTCAATCAAATACTTTTCGATCAGCTGTACCAGCATTTTCATCTGTTAATAAAAAGATGAATCAAAGCATTCCACTGTTACACACACACATACATATTGATGCATGTCAAATCATCTTATGTACATCTGGTCAGGATTCTATTAGTTGTAACTAAGTGCTAACTAATTAAAAACCATATTCCTGCTCTGCTCACACTTCTGCATCTGTAAGCGGACCCAATTCTGTGATTGCTCATCAATTTAAGCAATAAAAACTCCCTACCTGCATATATCGATAGTCTTACAAAAGTGCATGTACAACACATTAAAGCAGTGTTTTCACAGAGTGGGGTAAGCCCCCCCAGACCACTGTATCTCTAGTTATACTGTCTTCACAATTGCAAAACGGTGGCAAAGGGACAAAGGATGTCATGAGGAGACTGGAGACATTTGATTATTGAATCAAGCTGTGCATTCTATCACTTGAATATGCATATCTATGTGTGTGTGTTTGTGTGTGTGTGTGTGTGTATATATATATATATATATATATATATATATATATATATATACACACATATATATATATATATATACTGAAAAAAAAAAAATATATATATATATATATATATATATATATATTTGTGTGTGTATATGTATGTGGCCACACATACACAAATATATGTCCTTACTTATTTTTATTTTCTATGATTTTTATTATTGTTTTTAGAAACTAATGTTTGAAAGGGCATTAACAGTTGCAAAATATAGGAAGTATGTTGCATCCCCCCTTATTTTTTAGAAAGTACACACTGGTGCTAATACCAGAGCTCATTTTACAGACAAGAGGATGTTGAATAACTTCTGTACTTTGCAGTACTGTTCTAGTTATGTTTTGCTTTACAGTTATTCACACACATTCAAGTAATTTGTTTTTATGTCATTTTTTTTCTCATCAGCTAACAGGATGGACATCTACACATATATCAGTAGCCAATTTATCTAGACCTGCATGCTGAATAACTTTTACACCTGTTGTACTTTGTTTAAGCTATTAACCTGTTTGCTAAACATGACATAAATGTGTTTTTATCAAACTATGCATAAAACCATATAGTTTATATAAAATAGCCTTTGTGTTAGACTTTTGTTCTAAATAACATGGTGTTTATAGTGCAGATAGTACAGACAGTAAAGATGTACTTACTTTAATAATATCTAGCTTTTTTCAATATGATTACTGCTGCTGTAACTAGATTTATTTAATTGAATACTAAATCCTGAGGATATGGAAAAGTGGTTTTATTTTGTCAATACTGATAGAATGACAATAAACAAAATATCTTAGTCTAGTGTGTGTGTGTGTGTGTGTGTGTGTGTGTGTGTGTGTGTGTGCGCCTGTTTTCCCAGCTTTATGCCTTGTTCAAGGTTGGTGTGTACGTATATATAATATATATCCTCATCCTGGAACCCCTACAGAGTGATTGAAAAAAAACACATATCTAATGCAAAGTATAGCTATTAAAATATTCACAGTTTGATTATATTGTCCAAAAATATATATATGTTGATTAAATAATCATTATAAGCAAACCAATACAGACCTACTTCCTCATAGACTATGATGAGAAAACAGAGTAAAAAAGTCAAATTAAATATCAATCATTCCCATAAGTATAATTAGACATACAAGCCAAAACACTAAAGCCAGCTTCTAAAGACAAAATACAAACTAATATAATATGACAAATAAACCAACACCAAAATATACCCCACACAATACAAACTTAAAAAAAAACCAATAAAATTAATCGTAGCTAAATATGGCAATGAATCTCCAAAGACCTAAAATGATTTATTAGTACTGTACAAGTTAATGCTGTCATCCCAAAGTCTTCTAATGGCACATCATATAACAACTACAAGATGAAGTATAAATACATCAGAGAAAAGCAAAGGATAAGCATATAGTGAGGAAGACACACCACCATATATAAATAATGTGAAACAAAAGCAGTGAAACTTGTTCTCAGCAAAAAATGTATAAAATACATAAATGGGAGCTGACATGCAAGAGATACTACTGCTGCGTCAACGTCCTAGCTTTCAAGTACATGTTTAATACTCCTATACTTATTAAGGGCAGGAGGTATATTGGCAGCTAACTGAAATTGTCAGAGCCAATTCTTGCCTTTCTAATAGTATTCTAAATCACAAACTCAGTAAATGACAGTACCCATGTAAATTTTTTTAAACAGTTTAGTTGCAGTTAAGAGAATGTCTGTACCAGGTGTTATCATTTTATTTTCATGTAATACAATAACAATGAGCAGTAACCTTGTTTTGCAACTTCCTGATTGTTTTTCATACATAAAATTCAGGGAAAGAATCACAAGTAACTGCATACTCAACATTCTGTGTGAGGCAAGTAAAAAATGATTCTAGGTCTTTGTGGACTCATTGCTATGTTTGTTTTATTATTAAAATAATATAATGCAAAAAATATATATACAAAATCAGGTAGTATCTTCCATTCACTACGGGGAAGGTGGGGGCAGTTAGCTAATCAAATACAGAAGAAGCCAAATGCAAACTAACAACCAGTCAGCTTAATATCCCCCTTCTAAACCAAACTCTGAATACAAAAACAGAATTCTTGCCTTTCTAATAATATTCTAAATCACAAACTCAGTAAATGACAATACCCATGTACATTTTTTTAAACAGTTTAGTTGCATTTAAGAGAATGTCTGTTGTACCAGGTGTTATCATTTTATTTTCATGTAATACAATAACAATGAGCAGTAACCTTGTTTTGCAACTTCCTGATTGTTTTTCATACATAAAATTCAAGGAAAGAATCACAAGTAACTGCATACTCAGCATTCTGTGTGAGGCAAGTAAAAAATTATTCTAGGTCTTTGTGAACTCATTGCTATGTTTGTTTTATTATTAAAATAATATAATGCAAAAAATATATATACAAAATCAAGTAGTCTCTTCCATTCACTACGGGGAAGGTGGGGGCAGTTGGCTAATCAAATACAGAAGAAGCCAAATGCAAACTAACAACCAGTCAGCTTGATATCCCCCTTCTATACCAAACTCTGAATACAAAAACAGGTCAATAGTAACCTGAAACAATGAGGAAAAACTAAGAAACATAAATGGAATATTAGCCAGTCACAATATAGGAAAATATAATATTACAAAACACAGATGTTGTAAACTACTACAATAACAAAATCTCTCTAAATATAAAAATAATACCAAATGATGTCCTTCCATATCATTGTTTCAGTATTCTTTACCCAAGGGATGTCATGCCCAGCGATAGCGCAACTTCCAGCCAGTATGCCAAAGCATTTTGTTCTTATAGGTGCTGCATGTCACATGTATGCTCCCCCTGCAAGGTGTAGAGCATGAAGGAGACATACGGATGCACGCACTCAAAACTTCTTTGCTGCCAGTCCGAACCCATTATTGAAAGTCAGTCTGAACACAGTTCTGCTGTGCTGGTTATCAAACCAGTGTTTTCAGATAACTGCCCCATTGGGGTTTCTTCTTTTTCTTCTACTTGTTATTGTTTTCATGTCATCCAGAAAGGGAAAATGTCAGTGTGAGAGGCAGATTCACCATAAAGACCATCACAACCAGTGTCTGAGTGTTTCCCATGATCATACGCAGTGCTCTGTCTGCCAGGCAGTTTTGCCTAACACCCTAGGTAGTTGTCACTTCTCCTTGTCTATATACCTGGAGAACCAGCATCTTTACGTTGTTGACTCAAGGTACTATGGCAGAATCCTCCCATCTTGAGGGCTAGCTGTCTGCCAAGAAGAAGGCCAAAAAAAGTTAGGTCTGATCTGGCTGCTGCCCAACCTTAAATGGACATCTCTCAAGTCTGGCGATAGCCTATAGGACCATCTTGTTGTTGCTTTGGATTCCTCTGCTGCGACCCTCTTAGAAGCCAGCATGAGTCTGGCTTGTTATATATCCTTAGAGGTGTTTCAAATGTCTCTACCAGAAGTTGAGGGGGAACCTGGGCTGACTAATCTGAAGGACCATGAGGGTTGCCTCTGATCTTAGTAAGGGAGGAGATTCCTACAATCATTATTCAATCACGCCAGGGGGTCTGACCATCTGAGGATGTTTTGAGTGGACATCCAAAAGAAAAAAGAAAGAAAAAACAAAGCACATTTACCCTGTTGTTAAGGATCTCCAGTGTGAATGGCAGAATTTCTCTCAGGGTTTATTTAATGCATTGATGGCCTTGCAGACTCCTCAAGGGATCTCTGTTCCTGCTCCTCCCTGGTCTTCCCCTCCACTCAAGAGGCCTAGGAATTGGATTCCTTAAATGAGAATCTGGACTCGGGAAGAATCCTTGGCTTATTCATCCCAAATCCCTTTGCCGTTGGACTATGATGCAGAGGAGGAGGATTACATAAGTCTAGATTCCCTTTGGGAAGAGCTCTCCTTTGGGGATATCATTGCCTCTATGATGGATTATTTTAAATGGATTGTTCTCAAGTTCCTAAGATTCAGAAAATATATGAGCTCCTACAGCTGGAATCTCACAAGCCATCTTCTGTTCCTCCTCTTCTGGCTGCTCTTCTGGATATCCTCTCAGCAGCATCTGTAACTCTTGACTGTCAACCTATTGCACCTGAGAAGCCAAATAGATTCTATAAAGTGCCTAGGAGCTCACATTTCTTTATAAATACCCTTCTGCTGACCTTCCTGTAATGTCAGTCTCGTCTGACAAGCCATCCAAATTGTTGCTATCAAGCTGTTGCCTTCTGATAAGGGTAGTAGGACGATGGAAAAGCTAGGCAAGAAAGTTTACACAGCTGTCACTTTATCCTTTAGGGCAATCATTTACCTGACTCATATGACCGGGTATGTTTTGGATTTCCATTCTCAGGTTTCTAAGGTGGTTTCTGACCTTCCTGATTCTGAAGGGAAGGCTTTGGCCCTTTCCTTGTTGGGCTGTATTTCTCAAGTTGCCTGCCACTCAGTCAAATGCAGCTATGATGCAGCTGATGCCTCTTCTAGGGCTGCTGCCACTGGCTCTGTTATGAGGTGTTTTTCTTGGCTTCGTCTTCAGCTTTGCCTGATGACATTAAGGTCAAACTTCTGGATGCTCCTTTGGATAATAAAAACCTTTTTGGATCTGCTGTTGCTGTACTTTTCAAATATCTTCAGGACAAGGGCAAAGCTTTGCAGGAGCTGAAACATTTTTTGTTTCTCCTTTTCACAAATTTCAGAGGAATTATCCTTCTAAATCTGCCTTTGATCATCGGCAATCTCATCCTTCTCCTAATGGCAAGAAGCGTTCTAGGTGTTTTTCCCCTGCTAAGTCTGTTAAGATGCCGGCCACCCAGAAACATGCTTTCTAGGACAAGCTAGGTTCTAGTTGACAATTTGCTTTCACATTCCATCAGCCAGGTTCCCTTGTCCCTCTGTCTTTCCTGTCTCCTTCAAATTGGCTATAGATCACTTCAGACAATTGGGTTCTATCCATTATTCGTTAGGGATATTTCATGGTACGGAAGTCCCTTCCTCCCTTTTCAGGCATTCCTCAACCACCCTGGGAAGAGCTGTTTCATCTCCCAGCGGTTCTTCACTCTCTTTTGGCTTAGGGCACCATTCAAGCCATGCCTCTTGCCTAGGTAGGGAAGGGATTTTATTCCAGAATGTTTCTGGTCCCATGGAAGGAGGGCACTTGAAGACCAATTCTGGATCTTTCCTGGATGAACAATTTTCTGAAGATTCCTTCCTTTCAGATGTTATTTTTGCAGACATTATTTCCTTTTCTTTTGGCCAGGACTTTCTGGTATCCTTGAATTTCAAAGATGCATACCTTCACATCCCTGTCCATCTCCTCTTCAGGAAATGTTTACGTTTCTCTGTCCCTTCCTTGCATTTTCAGTTCTCTGCTTTGCCCTTTAGCCTACTTGCTGCCCCAGGTATTCATTAGATCCCTCTCTCCTGTCATTGCTTTTTGCAGGATTCGAGGAATTTAGCTCTTTCCCTGTCTAGATCTACTTATTCAGACTCCTTCATAGGTTCATAGGTTCATACTAGGCTATCTGCCCGAGGGCATTTACAAGCCTAGCCCATCGTTTTGTGGCTTACGCCACCCCTTTAGTATGGGGAACTATACCCATTATTTTGCTGTGCCTCTGTCGAGCAGTGACACTGAGGTAATCCCTGGGGTATATCTGTGATCTCCCATCCATTGGTCAAGATTTCTCTTGAACAAGGCCAGCGAGGTGCTCTGCCTCACACTCCTTCCCCCAACACTCTGCCTCAGGATCTCAGGTTTACTACTTCCTCATTATGGAGTCTGGCATTCACTATAAACTTTCAGAAATCAGTTCTGACTCCTTCCCAGGATTGTGTTTTCCTCAGCTACAGACTTCAGATAGTTTCCATTCTGGAATCTCTGCCTTCCCCTAAGGCTCTGTCTCTAATTGCCTTTTTCCAATCCCGTCTTCCTCTAGTGTCTGTAGCAGTCAGGGAATTTCTCAGGTTCCTTGTGTAGATCAGTATGTGTGTTGTATCTTTAATAGCCATTCCAGTCTATAGGCACATGAATATAAGTACTGAGCATGTGCAAGCAAGAGTGCCATTTTGAGTGAGCAGCCGGAGAGAAAGCATGTATGTGTGTAGCAGTCAGTTAGTTCGTTTAGATTATATGTTTGTCATCTATCCTGATGTGTTTGTGTGTAATAAACAACTTAAAGGAACACCCAAGCCTCATCGTCTTATTTCAATACAGAAGACGAGCAACATGGTGTCAGAATGGGATCTGAAGTCACAACCATGAGGCGCACAGTCAGTAATGCAGGAATATACACGATGAATCATCCAAAGCTCAATTGACTCACAAGCAGGCCAGAAAGATAATTACAGGTACTTAAACTCATTTAAATGATTTTTATGTAACAAATATAAAGTGCTGCATTCAAAACATTCAGAATGAATTTCTAAATTAACGAAATGTTTGAAACTGTGACATATTGATAAAAGTACATACAGTGCTTGAAATGTTGTTTAAAATAACTTCCAAATTGCATAAAATGTATAAAAAAGGGAAAACAACCATTTTTTCACTATGTGCTTAATTTTCGCATCAACTAAAGCTATTGGAAATATCCTAAGTGCGCATAGTGTTAGCAAGTGTATACAGTATTACAGTGCAGTTTTTTTGCATAATGCAGTTATTTTGAAGAGATTGTTGTGGAGTTGAATATTTTTCACGTACCTGGTGTAAGTTTGAACATAATTACAAGGGGCAGGTTTATACTACTTTGTTGGCATGGCAGAAGGATTTTGCAATCCTGGTCCACTTGTGTTTGATAATAGTGTTGCAGAAGATTGGAAAGCGTTTGAGCAACAGTACTATATTTTCATACAGGCTGCTTTTTCTGACAAAGACAGATATACAAAGTCATTTGTTCTGCTTTATCTAGCTGGTTCAGAAGCCGTTGAAAGAGAGAGCTCATTTGTGCATGTTCCTGCTGTGTTTGTGGTACCGGCTGAAATGCGTGAAGACCCTGAGTGCTTAAAACGTAAATTTAGAGAAATGTGCAACCCCCCCCAAAAATGTTACAATGGAAAGGCACATATTTTACACAAGAGATCCAAAGCCTGGTGAAACTTTTGCAGCACATATAACCGACTTGAGAAATAAGGCAAAAAGGTGCAGATTTGGTGATCTGAGGGATAAAGTTGATAAAAGACAGGCGTGTGTGTGGTATTAAAGATGATGCAGTGAGAAAGATTTTGCTTCAAGACAGTGGTTTAACTTTAAATAAGACCATAGTGATTTGTCAAATATGTGCGTTTACGGAAAAGCCCAAGAATATGCTTACAAATGAGAAAAGCATACTTGCAGTGCTGTCCAGTGCTAATGTTGATAGTATGCAGCATGAGGTTAAAAGATATAGACCTAAGGGTGTGGTCGCTTCTGAAAAACCCAGAGCAGCTCCATTGAAACCCACGTCACACTCGGTAAAGCAGAGGCTGACTCAGAAAAACATGTCACAAGACTCATAGTCAGCTGTTGTAATTGTGGAGGTAGCCATGAGTCCAAGTGAGAGAAGTGCTTAGCTTTTGGTCAGCAGTGCCACACATGTTAAAAGTGGAATCATTTCAAAAGGCTCTGTAAATCTAAAGGGGTACATTCTTTTATTACAAAAAAGCATTCAAAGGGCAAAGTTGATCAACTAGAAAGCTGCAACCCTATTTTTTATGTTGATGGTGTGTCTGTACTTGATGAAACAGTCAATGCAGTTGATTTGGGGGCAAAGAGTGAAGTATTTTATACTATTCTGATTAATGGGAGACCTGTAGAGCTCAAATTTGATACTGGTTAGTCAGTATGATTTTGCTTTTCATTATTTTGGCAGAAAGTTTAATTACATAATGCCGTCGGAACAACCGACGACTGGAATTCATAAAAAACGCAAGGATAAAGACAAGGACAAGCATCTGAGGTCCAAAACCGACGACGAAGCCTCTTCTATGCCAGTCGCCGGTTTGCCAGTGCTCAGTGAGGCGCTTTCACAGCCCCTGACTCCCGCTACCTCAGAGCCACAGGCCACCTCCGACTCCCACGTGGAGACAGCTAGGCCTCTGGATACTCAAGGTATTGGCCCTTCGGAAATTAATCCCTCAGATGGGTCCGGAGCCGCTGAGCAGGCATTGGCTTCTGAGGGTGCCTTCAGACTTACACAACTTTATATAAAGCCTACTTCAGCATCCAAGACAAAGTCTGAAACAGTTTTAAAGACAAGGAAAACAGTACAGGATTCTCCAGGACAGACTTCTATGCCTAAAAACAGATGCTCAAAATGGCTGAAGACCTAATTACTTTGATCGGGGGTTCCCATCCCTCTCCTGATGAGGCCTAGTCAAAACACTGAATATGATTCCTCTGATCAGGTTTCCATTTACTCTGATTCCTCTTCTGATCAGGAATATTCTGTTCCTCCCTATGAGGATTCTGATGCTGAAGATTCTATTCCTTCAGCTTCTCCTCCTGAGGACTATTAATTTGGGGAAACCCTGCATACCATGATGGAACATTTCCATTGGGAGAGCCAGGATTATTCCGATTCTAAAAAAAGACTTAAGAGACTTTCTTTTACTTCCTCAGCACAGACCTCTTGCAATTCCCCCTGTTCTAGACATAGTAGATGATGTTTTTTCAGAGTCCGGCCTGTCTCCAGACTGTTTACCTCCTGCCCCTGTTAAGCTGGACAGATACTACAGGGTCCCAGACTCCCATAAATTTCTTTACAAGAACCCTGCTGCTGACTCAGAATATCTCACAGGGTCCCAAAGAGGTCAAGACTGCTTCTGCCCAAAACCTTGTCCCCTCAGATAGAGATTCTAGGGCTTTGGACAGATGGGGGAAAAAAGTTTACACTTCTGCTACCTTGGCTGTAAGGGCTTTAAATTGTCAATTTCATATGCTCAAATATCAGCAATACTTAATGTCTTTGTTAAAACAAAAAATGTTGTCAAATTCTGAATGTTCTGAGAACAAAGATTTGCAGGATTTATTGCATGCAGCTGAACAAGTGGGAAAACACACTTTGCAATGTGGCTATGATTCATTGGAGGCCTCGTGCAGGGCCGCTGTTACAGGTTCTTTTATTAGAAGGCATGCTTGGTTAAAGGAACAGAATCTGCCTGATCATGTTAAAGCAAAATTATGGGATGCTCCATTACAGCATGATACTTTGTTTGGTGTTAAGGCAGAAGAGGTGTTGAAGAAAATGGAGGATAAGGCAAAATCTATGCAGACAATAAAGGATTTCTTACAGGTACAGCCACCCAGATTTAGCAGGAACTGGCCCTCTAAGAATTGGTTCTTTCCAGTGTCAGACAGACCACAAAGAGGCAGATTCAAACACCCTAGAGGCAGGCAACAACCCCAGGGCTCATACAGGCCCAAACGTTGTTGCCTGCCTTTCCCATGTCAGACAGACCACAAAGAGGCAGATTCAAACACCCTAGAGGCAGGCAACAACCCCAGGGCTCATACAGGCCCAAACAATGGGGTGCTTCTACCTCCAAAAGCGGAGAAGACAAATCACAGCCTTATAGAAAACAGTCCCAATTACTTCCCTCTGCCAATGCTAAGCACTTATTTTTTGGCAGCACCCTTAGGGGGAAAGCTAGCACTTTTTTTTCACAAAACTGGCACAAGATAACCCAGGACAAATGGGTCTTAAATATAGTCTCTCAGGGCTACAAGTTCCACTTTCACACTCTTCCAAAGGCAAAACGTACGCCAGACCTGCCACGCAATCAATGGCAAGAGGCACAAAAACAAGTTTCATCTCTCATGGACATGGGGTCTATTCAACCAGTGCCACAACAAGAGCAGGGACAAGGATTTTACTCAAGACTTTTCTTAGTACCAAGAAAGAACAAAGCCTGGAGACCAATTCTGGACCTGTCTGTTCTAAATACTTTTCTGGACGTCCCAAAATTCAAACTGTTGACTCTACAGCAGCTTCTGCCCATGCTGGACAAGAAGGCTTGGCTTGTAACTTTAGACCTAAAAGAGGCATACCTGCATGTCCCAATCAGACAATCTTGCAGAAAATACCTCAGATTCATAGCTGGCTCAATGCACTACTAATTCTCTGCACTGCCCTTTGTCTTATCTACTATGCCCAGGGTCTTCACAAAATGCCCGGCACCAGTAATTGCATTTTGCAGAGAAAGAGGAATTCAAATATATCCGTACTTGGACAACTGCCTTATTCCAGCAAAGAACAAAGATATTCTACTACAGCTTCTGGCGTTTGTGAAAAGATTACTAATTTGCCTAGGGTACACAGTAAACGAAAAGAAATCAAAACTAGTACCCTCTCAAGAGATAATATTCCTGGGTGCAAGCTTAAATACAACTGCCCAGATGGCTTATCTCACGCCAGTCAAACAAAGGCTTCTGACTTCTTACTTCAAAGACATGGCAACAAAGACCCATTTATCTGCAAGAAAAATTCTCCAGGCTCTGGGCTACATGGCATCATGCATTCTACGAATTCCATATGCAAGACTGCATATGAGGAAACTACAATGGTATCTTAAAAGTGTTTGGACTCAACATTGCCACAGCCTGGAAGCAGTAATTACTCTCATTCCCTGCCTGCAACAGGAATTTGAATGGTGGGCACAGACCTGTCACCACAACAAGGGACATCCATTCACCTTACCCACTGCCAGGCAGACACTAACAACAGATGCCTCAGATTATGCCTGGGGGGTGCACATGGCAGGAAAATGTATTCAGGGCACATGGCCCACAAACCAAATGCATCTTCATATCAATCAAAAGGAAATGCTAGCTGTACAAAATGCCCTGACAGCCTTCAAGGACCTACTTCATCCAGGACAACTACTGATAAAGATGGACAATACTACAGTCATGTGGTACATAAACAAGCAAGGGGGCACACATTCCTACTCCCTCTGTAGGCAAGCCATGCCTTTGTGGAACACAGCATTGACTTATCAAGTACATCTGCAAGCACAATTCCTGCCAGGAAAGACAAATACTTTGGCAGACGAACTAAGCACAAACTTCATGGATCCTCACGAGTGAAAACTAGATCCACAAATCTTCAACATGATAACAGGGAAATGGGGATGCCCAGACATAGATCTGTTCGCCTCCCCTCACAACTGCCAGCTACAGAGATTCTGCACTCTGACTTATCACAAGCAAGCATGGAAAGTGGACGCCCTTTCATTCAGCTGGAACGCCCTTACAGTATATGCCTTCTCTCCTCTGCCTCTCCTCTCCAAGGTACTCCTAAAGGTCAGACAAGAAAAGCCAAACATGACACTGATTGCCCCAGATTGGTCATGCCAGCACTGGTACCCAGTCCTAAAGAGCTTGTCTCAAGGCCCAGCCTGGACATTGCCTCTAATACCTCATTTGCTGACCCAACAGAACAATCAGATCCTGCACAGCCAACTCAGAACCCTAAATCTGGCTGCATGGTGGATAATGTAATCATTCAGAACACACCTCTCTCTAAAGCAGTTTGTGTCTTTTGGCTTTTCCCGGTTAGGGGTTGCCACAGCAGAACTCCGGTCCGCTAATGATTGGTAGTGGATTTTTACGTACCGGGTTACCAGCCCTGACGCACAACCTTCAATGAAGGCACGCCCCATTCACGTATGCCTCCAGACAGAAGACGCTCTAGCTAAGAATCGAACGGGACAACGTCTTGCTATGAGGCGACAATGCTACCGCAGCACCACCACCGCACCCTCTCTAAAGTAGTTATGGATGTTATTTTGGAGGCCAGGAGGCCCAGCACCAGAAAATCTTATGCAGAAAAATGGAAGAGATTCTGTGCTTGGAACCAAGCGCAGGGAATTGACTCGCTTGTACCAAATATTCCTCAGATTTTGCAATACCTAACTGAGATGCTGGAGAAAGGCCTATCCTTCTCATCAATTAAGATCCATGCCTCTGCCATTTCAGCTCATTACAATACGGACCCACCTATTTATTTCTCATCCACTGCTAAGACAGTTTCTCAGAGGGGCCAAAAACTTAAGACCTCCAAGGAGAGCTCCAATACCTGCATGGGACCTCAATTTTGTCTTGGAAAAACTCACACTGCCTCCTTTTGAGCCAGCCAATACAGCAGAGATAAAATACTTGTCATGGAAAACAGCTCTTCTCCTTGCAATAACTTCAGCAAGAAGAGTCTCAGAGTTACAGGCACTAATGGCTGTGGAATCTTTTATTATTTTCCATCAGGACAGGGTTTCTCTAAGGACAAATCCAAAATGTATGCCTAAGGTAGTGTCCAGCGTGGCTCTTAACCAAACCATACCTTTTATCCAAACCCACAGAATAAGGGGGAGAGACTTCTGCATACTTTGGACATACACAGACAGCTACACTTTTACTTGGACAAGACTAAAGCCTTCAGAAAGACTGAACAACTGTTGGTGGCATATGCTGGAAGTCCGTAAGGAAAAGCCATTTCAAAGCAGATATTTCAAAATGGATAGGCCACTGCATTCGTTTCTGCTATTCACAACATGGCAAATCAGTGCCCAAGGGCATTAGGCTACATTCTACCAGAGCAGCAGCCTTCCTCAGAGGAGTACCAACCAAGGATATTTTGGAGGCTGCAACATGGTCTTCAGTGCACACTTTTCAAAGCACTACCATTTACCTCTCTACTCTAAATCCAGAGCAGGCTTTGCCACTGCGGTTCTGCAGGGCCTCATAGCCACTCCAAACTTTATTTAGGCCCAGTCACCCAACCTCAGCTTTGGGATTCAACCCAAGTGTAATGACTGCAGCAGTGAAACACAATGAACATAATACAGTTGTGTACCTACCATAAATGTAGATGTTCGAGTGTATTCACTGTTTCAGTCCCGGTTACCCTCCCACCCTTTTTCTTTGCTGGGATACCTCTCTATTCTATACAACCTATGTGGTGTATTTGCTTGTAGTAGATGTTCGAGTGTATTCACTGTTGCAGTCCCGGTTACCCTCCCACCCTTTTTCTTTGCTGGGATACCTCTCTATTCTATACAACCTATGTGGTGTATTTGCTTGTAGATGAAGGTTATGTGCATGCTTTTTTATGATCATAATTTTTACAGCCTACCCTTTTGGGGGCACCTGACATCTGGGGCAAGAAAAATTGAAGAAAATGGCGTCAGCTGAATCTTTTATACCCCTGGCGCACTGACGTCAGGGAAGAGGCGACAGCAACCGAAGCCTGACCAGGACTTTGGAATTCAGGCTGACTGCGGGTAGCCTCTCAGCAGGATAACCCAAGTGTAATGACTGCAACAGTGAATACACTTGAGCATCTAAATTTATGGTAGGTTCACAACTGTACTGTATATATATATATATATATATATATATATATATATATATATATATATATATATATATATATGTGTGGGTGTGTGGGTGTGTGTGTGAGGGGGAATATATGGGTTTCTGAAGGGTAATAATTATTATATGTGAAGAATCTGCACTTTGGGCTTAAAGAACGAGTTTCCATGATGAAAAAGCTGAAAATGCCAAGTAATTAATTTATTACACCCCAGGTATATACTAGTCTCTGTTTCTGTCTCTCCCTCTCCCCTTACACACACACACACACATATCCATGCAAACATATAGGTACTTCTCTGTCTTACAGCTAGACATATATAGATATATACGCAATATGCAGGGATCTGAAGTGTGATGTATGAAGCATCTTTTCTGTGGATTTAAGGGATCTGAGTTTCATAATGAGTAGCTTTACCACTCATCATTAAAAAATTTCCCTAAACCTACAGTGCATATCTTTCATATAATGCACAGTTGTCATACCAACATATTCAGATTATCAATTTTTATGTTTTTCGTTTTTTTAAAAAAAACACCTTTATTAAAATAATTTATTTATTTTATTTAACATTTGTTTACTGGGAAAGTCTGACTTGGAATGAAGCCAATTTTCAGCAGAGGCCTGGGGAGAAATGCTCTAGATCCCTGTCTTTGTAATGTGGGAGGAAACAGGAGTACCCAAAGAAAACCCACACAAATGCAGGGAGGACATGCAGACTCCACACAAAAAGCACAAGAGCTGAGAATCGAACCAGAGAACCTCTTGTTGTGAGGCAACAAAGCTACCGCTGTGCTGTCCAAAGTATAATCCATTATTACTTAAGACATAGGCACACATTTATTAATAGAAAATTAAAACGACACATGTTAGCGTTTTTTTCCATTTACACACACTGTACATTACACATTTTCTTTTCATCAGCTGTCTTTCAGTCCATTACATAAATCAGTTTCTGCCTTCCATTAAACTTTACCCCCCCCCCCCCTGAACATTATTCTGCATGGCTTGTTCCCATAAATTCCAGTTATTTCTATGTCTTTTTTTTTCATTCCATTTTCTAAAGAGCCCACGTCCAGTTTTTGTATCTCTTTTACAATATTCAGCACCTCAGATACAGTTGGTTTAGATTTTGATTTCCATTTGCTAATAATTTCTTTTTTAGCAGCCAACAATATCTAAGTTAAGGCCTTACTGTGTCTAGGCAATTCAGATCCTGTGCCCCAGCTCAGAAGAATAAGTTCCTTAGTTACAGCCATTTGCTCCCCCAGTATTTCTGACAGAGTACTCTACAGGGAATTTTTTAAATCTGCCAACTCGTTACAGTCTCAAAAACATGTTCCTAGTTCCCTTTCTTCCCCATTTCTATAAACCTGAAGAAAAATTCAATGAAGTCTATTTGGTGTATGAAAATACCTATGCAAACACTTCCAAGCAAAATCCTAAACTTTCTGGACTTTGTTGCATACTTGGTAACCATATGTATGTCCTCCCATTGTTCCCTTTTAAATGACTTTTCTAGTCCTTTGTCCTAATCATTTCTAACCTCCTCTGATGGGTTCTTATAGTTATCATATAATATTTTGTATGTCCTACTAATTATCACCTTTTTTTAACAACAGCTTATTTTCTAGATTCCACTAAAAACTGTAACAGAGTAGGACTTTTATTTTGGACTCCGCTATCCCTTTCACTGTACCAGCACTCTTGATATGAGTCCGATAAGAAAGGCAGTCTCTAACCTGCAATTCAATATTCTTCTTGGTCATCTCACTCTGTTACTTTTCCCTCTTTAGTTATTTGTGCCTAGTACCTTTGTTCCTTTGCCAGTTTTCTCCAGTAAATTCCTGGCGCCTGTTACCCATTTTCTGTACCACTAGTTGCAGTCATCTCTTTTGGCAAAATCTCCTTTGTCCCTTCTCATGTTGGTTTAGATGTTCTTCATCCCACATTGCTGCAGTCCTAACACTTGGGTAGTCCGCTGTCCCAGTCGGCCCGAATACCAAAGTATAAGGCTGACGTCGGTCAAGGCGCATTTGTCTGACATCAGGACGTCAGGGTACAAATGCGCATGACCGACGTCATATCCTCAGTCTTTTTTGCCGCATGGTCCGATGCAGAAGCAGTATTGCGAGTGCAGGTTGGCGTTCTGAAATTTTCTGAAGTCGGAGTTTCAGACCGAATCAAAGTTGGCTAAGTACCCCGTTGGGGAATATTTTGGTTTTTCTTGCCTCGGTATTTTACGGATGTCAGAAAAGTGAATAACTGTATTTCTTGTGGGAAACAGATACCTCATAGGGATTACCATACCTTGTGTATACCTTGCTTAGGGCCTGAGCACGACGTTGTTGGCTGTCGCTCTTGTGCTAGATTTAACAAACGCACTATTAAGAGAAGATTAGATTGTGCCAGGTTAGTTTTGGGAAGCGTTGTAATTACAACATGCCGTCGGATGCTCCGGCGCTTCCTAAAAAGCGCAAGGACAAAGCAGTAAAGCCTAGGTTGGAAGAACCGTCTGAGCCGGACGTCGGTTCTTTAGAGGGCTCGGTGGAGCCGGTGGTTCTACCAGAAGTTCCTTTGGATTCTCAGGGAGACTTTACTGTTACAAGGTGTGTCCTCTCAGGACGTGTAGGCCAGGCTGGAGGGGCTTATCAGGTAGCTGTTCTCCCCTCCCTTCCTAAGGTGGTTAGGCCCTCCCCTTCTGTTTCCAAGGCTTCTTCTAGAGGCAGGCCAGGGTTAACTCCAGTGGGGGTCTCCCCTAGTTCTTCAGGGTCTCTGCCTAAGAAACATATGCTTAAAATGGCAGAAGATTTGATTACTATGATTAGAGGTTCTATGCCCCCCCCTGATAAGAGGCCCAGGGTGGAACCTGAGCTTGAGAGTTTTGAGCAGTGTTCGGAGGCTTCTGAGTCTTCGGCTGAAGACTTGCAGGAGTATCCTCCTTATTCTGATTCTGATGTAGATGATTCTACTCCTTGGCTTCTCCTCCTGAGGATTTTTCTTTTTCAGAGACTCTTCATTCCATGAGGGAGCATTTTAAATGGGAAGGTCAAGATTTCTCTGATTCCAGGAAAAGGCTTAGGGAATTTCTGTTTCTACCCCAGCATAGGCCTTTGGCTATACCTCCTGTTCTGGATGTGGTAGAGGATGTTTTTGCAGAGGCTTCCCTGAATCCTGATTCTTTGCCTCCTGCCCCAGTTAAACCGGATAGGTATTATAGGGTGCCTGAAGCTCATAAGTATCTTTTTAAGAGTCCTAGGGCAGATCCAGAAACTGTTTCTCAGGGCCCTAAAGGTGTTAAGGCTTCTGTTGTTAAAAATCCTGTTCCTTCTGATAAAGAGGCTAGGGCTTTGGATAGATGGGGAAAGAAGGTGTATACTTCTTCCACTTTAGCCATGAGGGCTTTGAATTGCCAGTTTCACATGTTGAAATACCAAAATTATCTCCTTACACAATTGAAGTCTAAGGTAGATGCTCTGGCGGAAGGTATTGAGTGTAAAGAGTTGCAGGATTTAGTTCATGTTTCTGAACAGGTGGGTAAGCATTCCTTGCAATGTGGTTTTGATGCTGTACAGGCCTCTTGAGGGTGGCAGCCACTGGTTCTGTTCTTCGCAGGCACGCCTGGCTGAGGGATCAGAATTTAGCTGAGCATGTAAAGACAAGGATTTTAGATGCTCCTTTACAATCTGATGTGTTATTTGGTTCGCCTGTGGAAGCAGTTTTAAAGAAAATGGAGGACAAGGCTAAGTCTATGCAGACTGTTAAAGATTTTTGCAGGTTCAGCCTCCAAGTTTAGTAGAAATTGGCCTACTAAGGGGTGGACATATCCTTCTTATGATTCTCAGTCTAGGGGTAGATCTAGACGTGGTAGGGGCAGAGCTCAAGGTTCTTTTAGGCCTAGAACAGGAGTTCACCTGCCCAGTCTTCTGGTGAGGGCAGGGGTCAGTCCTTTCGTAAGCAGACCCAATGACCTGCCTTTTCAGCTGCCAGAGCCTTCTCCTGGCAGCACCTTTGGGAGGAAGGCTGGCACTTTTCAAAGAAAATTGGAGTGTTATTACCCAAGACAGATGGGTATTGGATATCGTTCACCACGGTTACAGGTTTTATTTCCATACCTTGCCTCCTTTCAAAGGCATGCCAGACATTCCTCCTATACAAAGAAAAGAGGCTCACAAGCAAATTTCTCTGTTACTCCAGATAGGGGCCATTCAGCGGTTCCTGTGCCAGAAAGGGGCCTAGGATTTTATTCTCGCCTATTCCTAGTACCAAAAAGGGGAACACGTGGAGACCAATTTTGGATTTGTCTATCCTCAACACTTATCTGGACATTCCCAAGTTCAAAATGTTAACGTTACAACAGCTTTTACCTCTGCTGGGCAAAGATCACTGGATGGTAACTTTAGATCTCAAGGAGGCTTACCTTCATGTGCCTATCAGACTCAGTTGCAGGAAGTATCTGCGTTTCGAGCTGGGAATTCCCATTATCAGTTCTCTGCATTGCCCTTTGGCTTATCTACTGCCCAGAGTATTCACAAAAGTTCTGGCTCCAGTCATAGCTTTCTTCAGGCTAAAAGGAATACAAATCTATCCTTACTTGGACGACTGTCTGATTCTGGCTCAAGAAAAGGACGAGCTTCTTCAGCATCTGGAATATGTGATAGCAGTGCTAAGATGCCTGGGGTATTCTGTGAACGAAATAAAGTCCAGTCTAGTACCCTCTCAAGACATGTGCTTTCTGGGTGTGAGACTGAATACAGCAGCCCAGATGGCCTTTTAACCCCGGACAAACAAAAGAATCTTTCCCTTTACTTTCATCAACTATCTCTTCAGTCCGGGCTGACTGCAAGGACAGTCCTTCAAGCCTTAGGGTTCATGGCATCTTGTATTCTGGTGCTTCCCAATGCCAAACTGCATATGAGGAAGCTGCAATGGTATCTAAAAATGTATGGACACAGCACTGCCAGGATTTGGACACTGTCATTCCAATAATACCTTGCATTCAAAAGGAATTTTGTGGTGGGCTCAGGAATGTCACCTAAACAAGGGACTCTCTGTGACCCGGCCAGAGGCGAGTCAGATTCTAACGACAGATGCCTCAGACATAGCTTGGGGAGCTCATCTGAATTGAAAGTGGATACAAGACAAGTGGCCTGCCAGACTACAGCATCTACATATCAACATGAAGGAGATGTTAGCAGTCCAGTTTGCATTAATGGCTTTCAAGGAGTTACTTCTTCCAGGGCAGGTGTTGATTCTAACAGACAACACAACTGTCATGTGGTACATCAACAAGCAAGGGGAACACATTCTTATCCTCTATGCAGGCAAGCAATGATTTTGTGGGAGACTGCGCTCAGCTTGCAGCTAAATCTTCAGGCAAGGTTTCTGCCAGGAGCACAGAACTCCTTAGCAGATGTGTTAAGCAGGCAAATCATGGATCCCCACGAATGGAAACTGGATCTTCATGTATTTCGAAAATTGACAGTGTCATGGGGAACTCCAGACATAGATCTGTTCACTTCTCCACTAAACCACCAGCTGCCAAAGTTTTGCACGAAAAGGTTTCATCACACAGCTTGGAAAGTGGATGCTCTTTCGTTCAGTTGGGAAAATCTTCATGTGTATGCCTTTCCACCTCTGCCTCTCCTCCCAATGGTACTCCTAAAGGTCAGACAAGACAAGCCAAGGATGATTTTGATAGCTCCAGATTGGCCTCGGCAACATTGGTACCCATTACTGAGGAATCTGGTAAGGAAGCCTCCATGGCCTTTACCTTTAATTCCACACCTTTTGTCTCAGAGGGACGGTCATCTACTCAATGTCAAGCTTCACTCTCTTCATCTAACAGCCTGGCATATTCTGTTTTGAACCATAGCAGGTCTCAACTTCCTCAACAAGTTTTGAATGTGATTATGGAAGCCAGAAGACCTAGTACACGTAAAGTGTATGCAGAAAAATGGAAGAGATTTTTGTTTTGGAGTGCAGCAAAGGATTTGGATGTTTCTGAGCCTAATTTGAGTGTGGCTCTTCAATATCTTACTGAGTTGTTGGACAAAGGTTTGTCTTTCTCTTCCATTAAGATTCATGCTGCAGCAATTTCAGCTCACTATGATTGTGACCCACCATTGTTTTCTCATCCTTTGTTCAAGCAATTTCTTAGAGGGGCAAAGAATATAAGACCCCCACGTAGAGCTCCTACTCCTGCTTGGGATCTCAATTTTGTGTTGGAGAAACTTACTCTACAACCTTTTGAGCCTGCGGCTACTGCTGAATTGAAATACTTGTCATGGAAGACTGCTTTTGTTGGCCATTACTTCTGCAAGAAGGGTTTCTGAATTGCAGGCCCTTATGGCGGTTGAGCCTTTTTTGATTTTCCATAAGGATAGGGTATCATTACGCACTAATCCTTCCTTTATGCCTAAGGTGGTTTCTAGTGTGGCTTTAAACCAAACTATTCATTTGCCTACTTTTTATGCAGATCCCCAAAATAGGGGGGAAAAGATTTTGCACACTTTAGATGTACACAGGCAGTTGCGTTATTATTTAAGCAGGACTAGGGATTTTAGGCAGTCTCAGCAGTTGTTTGTTTCTTTTGCTTTGAGTTCTCAGGGCAAGCCTGTGTCTAAACAAACTATATCTAAGTGGATTGGGTTTTGCATTGCATTCTGTTATTCCCATCATGGCAAGGAGATTCCAGCTGGGATTAGGCCTCATTCCACTAGGGCTACTGCCACTTCAACAGCATTTCTAAAGGGGGTGGCAACTAAGGATATTTGGAGGCAGCTACTTGGAGTTCAGTGCATACTTTCTCCAAGCATTACCACCTTCCTCTTTATTCTAAATCCAGGGCTGGTTTTGCCACTGCTGTGTTGCAGGGCATTTTGGCAGCTCCTGCTTCATTATAGTTTAGCCATCCTCCCTTACCTCTGCTTTGGGATTCTACCCAAGTGTTAGGACTGCAGCAATGTGGGATGAAGAACATAGTACAGTTTTGTACCTACCATAAATGTAGATGTTCAAGATCCACATTGCTGCAGTCCAATTTACCCTCCCTCCTTCCCCTCTGTGTTTAGGGGTGGTTGTGTGGGTGGGGTTCTATTTTTGTAAATTTGTATATATTGTATATATATTAGGTTCAGGAGTGTTTGGTGTTTTTTGGTTTTGGCCTTATCTTTTTAGGGTCTTCTGACATCTGGGGCAAGAAAAGACTGAGGATATGGCGTCGGTCATGCGCATTTGTACCCTGACGTCCTGATGTCAGACAAATGCGCCTTGACCGACGTCAGCCTTATACTTTGGTATTCGGGCCGACTGGGACAGCGGACTACCCAAGTGTTAGGACTGCAGCAATGTGGATCTTCGAACATCTACATTTATGGTAGGTACAAAACTGTACTTTCTTAGAATACTTTCTGTTGCTTTATAAATTTAGTATTCTGTATGGTGGTTATTATTCTCCATAAGGATTCCACACACTCCTTATTTCTTGAACTCCCTCCCTGCTTCATCATCATCCCTTGCCATTTCCGGTGCTTGTATCTTGCTATCCATATCCATAAATAAAAGCTTCCAGTTTCTCTGTTTCTCTGTTATCTTTTGTTTATTCTATTCCCACATATCCTTAGCTTCCATAACAGAAGCATTTTTAATTCATACTCCTAAGTACTTCATCTTGTCATTCCCCCATTAATATGGGTATTGCTGAACCAAGCAAGAGTTGGTACGAAATGTGCAGCTATAGCCTTTGCTCTGTCTTCATTAATTTTATGTCCTGAAAAGACTTGAAACTGAAAATGTTCCACAACACCGAGACATACTTTTCTGGATTTGTCAAGTGCAAAATAATATCATATGCAAATAAAGCCAACTTTTCTTGATTAGCATACCAGTTATATCCCTGAATTTCTGAGTCCATTCTTTTCTTTGCCCATGGCTCTAAATATAAAGCAAAGGGGAAAGAGGACACCCCTGCCTGGTTCCCCTGTTAAAACACAACTTATCAGTTCTTGCCTCTGATTATTCATATATTCTCCTAGTTAACCTTATTATTAAATCAGGGAATGCAAGTTCTTCCATTGCCCTACTTATAAAATCCCAGCTTACTATGTTGAATGCTTTCTCTGCATAAAGATTCTCTAAAAAAGCTGTCTTTTCTTACATTCTGCTTCCATGTGGATCACCATTGTTATGTTAATGTTATCAAATGTTTGCCCCCCCCCCCCACAAAACCATACTGATCCATATATATTAATTTTGGTAACACCTTTGCCATTCTTTTATCGTGTGGACGTGAACACTTAATAATCTTAGTTTAATACCCTTTAGGCTGGGTTTGAGGTTAATTTGTATTTGTTTTTCTTACTCTGGATTGCACTTAAAATCTGGTAATGACATTATTTGGATAAGTATTTTCTAAATGGGATTTACAAACTAGAAACTGTCTGCTGTATATTTTCTACAGTTTTTTAGGTATCCTTCAATCTTTTCTTTAGAGTTGGCTTGCATTTGTATGCAAGCACAGTATTTTAAATAATGGAATAACAGTAGCAGGACAGTATGCAAATAAATAAAAGGTCTGCTGATTTTCCATCTGATAATGTTCATATGAAAGCATTGCTTGATGACTATTAAGAAGCATGTCTAGTTAGTCGATGAACATGAAAAAGCAGAAAAAATTACCTTGCCAATTGCCCTCCCATTTTCTTCCCTGTTAACAGTCTATCTCCAGTAGAAATAAAACGCAACCATCCAGCGCTGCTTAAGTGCACTTTTACAGGGATATTTGTATCATGCTGAGCAGCACTATATCAGTGTGGTGTCCATAGTGGTGGGTCATTAATTGTGAAATGATATGTTTTTCTATCCTAAAATATAAGTGTCAGTTGTGCTGTGGATGTGCAACATAAATGTAGTCCTCATAGCCCCTGGATAACTAGGTTTGCATGTTCTTTCATCAAGCACCATCTGTTCTCTTCTCATTTTTAGTTTACCTTGAATGGACTGGTATAATGTGACCAGTAAAGAGTGCTTTATTTCATTCTTCCCCTCCATTTTAAGTCAGAGCCCTTCTGCTTGTTGCCAGATAAGTGATCAACACCTAGAATGTTGAAACTGAAAGATCACTGGTGTCCTGTCATGGCGGGTAGACTAAAGCGAGTATTGCGATGTCCTTCAAGAATGCAACTGCAGTCATAACATATGGGTTGTCCTGCCTCAGGCAGCCCTCGGTCGGCCGGATTCCAAAGTCTGGGTCCAACGTCGGCTGATGTCGCATTTCTCTCCGACGTCAGAGCGGCTGGAGTATATAAGCATCAGCCGACGCCATCTTCTTCAGTCTTTCTTTCCGCGCGGTGCCCGAAGCAGAAGCAGTTTGCAAGTGCCGGTCGGTCAGCTCCTGTATTCTTCGAATCCGAAGTCATCAAAAAAGCTAAGTACCCCGTTGGGGACCTTTTCTTGCCTCAGCCGATGTCAGAAATTACTGAAAAAGTAAATAATTGTTTGTCTTGTGGTAAACAAATACCTCATAAGGATTTCCACTCTTACTGCCTTCCTTGCCTTGGCCCAGACCACGACGTCTCGGCCTGTGCCGCCTGTGCTCGCTTCAATAAGCGCACTCTCAGGCGCCGGGCAGAGTTCGCTGAAGACTTTCTCGGCGAAAATTTTGATTATACAATGCCGTCGGAACTACCGACATCCCAGACTCCCAAGAAAAGAAAAGACCGGAACCGACATCCTAGGCCCGCGTCTTCCACCGACACCACGCCAAAACCTACCGCGAGTGCCCCGGTTCCCTCTGAGGTGGTTATTTCACCGCTCCGAACCGAAGACACCGCATTACCGATACCTCCGATACCGGAGACCATACCGATGCCAGTTATTGATTTTCCTCCGGATACTGAAACCGAGGAAATGCCCGAGACCATTACTGTGGATAAGGTCACTCCTGCACGTGGAGCTGCTAGGCCTCCTATGTCCATGTCTATCAAGGCCTACACACGTGCTAAGGCAGCCAGCAAGACCAAGCACCTTACTGCTAAAGCCTTACCTCAGCCTACTCCTGAAACACAAATCATGACTATGGCCGCAGACTTAATTTCCATGATCAGAGGTTCCCAGGCCCATCCAAAGAGGGGATCCCAGCCCCCTTCTGATAAGAGGCCCCGGGTTGAACCCTCTGACCCTCTCCCTTCAGATGAAGATTCTGAGGACTCTGTTCACTCTGATAGCCAGGAAGAGCCCTTCCAGACCTATGAGGACTCGGATGCAGAGGATTCCATCGCCTCTGCCGCCCCTTCTGAGGATATTTCTTTGGGGAAGTTCTGCATTCCATGAGGGAACATTTTAAGTGGCAAGGCCAGGAATATTCTGATTCCAGAAAGCGCTCTTGAACCTTCCTTAAAAGCCCCAACACAGGCCTTTAGCTATACCTCCTGTGCTTGATGTTTTGGATGATCTATACTCTGACTCCAGTGTTACCCTGATACTCTTCCTCCTGCTCCTGCCAAGCCTGACAGATACTATAGGGTCCCAGAAACACATTCTCATTTCTTTAGGGCCCATGCTGTTGATTTAGAAACAATTTCACAGGGACCGAAAGGGTTTCAGCTACCACCTCAAAAATCCTTACCTTCCAACAGGGAAGCTAGGTCATTAGAGAGATGGGGGAAGAAGGTCTACACCTCCACTACTTTATCTATGAGAGCTCTCAATTGTCTCTTTCATATGTTTCAATATCAGGATTACCTGTTAGATGACTTACAGAAAACATTGGCCTCTCCTGAACCTTTAGATAGGAAATCTTTGCAGGAGGCTGTACATAATTCTCAGCAAGTTAGCAATCACTTTCTGCAGTGTGGATATGATGCATTGGAAGCTTCATGTAGGGCAGCTATGACAGGGGCGGTCATTCGTGAGACATGCATGGTTAAAGAACAACCTCTACCAGATCATGTTAAGGCAAAACTTGATGCACCTTGGAAAAGAACAAGCTTTTGGTGCTAATGCTAAAGATGTGTTAAAGTCCATTGAGGAAAAAGCCAAGTCAGTTCAGACAGTCAAAGATTTCCTCCAGGTTCAGCCTCCCAGATTCAGCAGAAATTGTCCTTCTAAAAACTGGTCCTTTCCTAATCCTGAAAGATTTCAAAGGGGTAAAAACAGGCGTGGCCGAGGAAGAGGGCAATACAGAGGTTCCTGCAGGGGACGACAATGGCAACCAACAAACCAAAGAAGTGACGTAGGGGTTTCTCCTGCCCCACAGGGACAACCTCAATGACTTTCCTCTACTCCCGCTGACCAAGGAGCAAACAGAAGCTCCGTTGGGCGGAAAATTATCTCTGTTTTCAGACAATTGGCACAGATTGACAAAGGACAAATGGATTTTGGACATTATAGACCAAGGTTACAGGTTCCACTTTCATACCTTACCAAGAAAACAAGGCATGCCAAACCTACCACAAAACCAGAGGGCAGAGGCTATCAAGCAAATTTCTCTGCTTGCTCAGATCAAAGCAATAGAAAAAGTTCCACAACAAGAACAAGGCCAGGGGTTTTACTCAAGACTGTTCCTTGTTCCAAGAAAAGAAACTCAATGGAGACCAATACTGGATTTGTCCGCATTAAACACTTTTCTCATAGTACCACAGTTCAAAATGCTGACTGTACAGCAACTCCTTCCCATGCTGGGCAAGGGGTCTTGGCTGATTACTCTGGACCTCAAGGAGGCATACCTGCATGTCCCTATCAGACACAGCTGCAGAAGATACCTCAGATTTCTTGCAGGGCCAGAGCATTATCAATTCTCAGCATTGCCATTTGGCTTATCTACTGCCCAGAGTATTCACAAAATGCCTGGCTTCAGTAATTGCTCATTGCAGGCTCCAGGGATCCAAATTTACCCATACCTGGACGACTGCCTCATACAAGCGGACGACAAACTGATTTTGACAAAAACTTGAATTATGTCATACAATTGCTACAGGCTCTGGGATACACAGTCAACTTCCAAAAGTCAAGACTTCAACCATCCCAGCAAATAACCTTCTTAGGAGCCAAACTAGACACAGCCTCTCAAATGGCTTACCTGACAGAAGACAAGCAAAAGAAGTTAACTCATTATTTCAAAGGTTTGGCAAAGCTCACCCAGATGACTGCAAGGAGATTCCTACAGGCCCTGGGTTACATGGCATCCTGCATTCTCCTGGTTCCATTAGCAAGACTACACATGAGAAAGCTACAATGGTACCTAAAAAGCTTATGGTCTCAGCACAGCAACAACCTAGAGACAACCATACCGCTCATTCCATGCCTACAGAAGGAATTTCTATGGTGGACCTTGGTAAGCCAGGCAAACACAGGTATGTCATTCAAAAAAAAAAACAAAAAAAAAAAACAACCTCAGATAACACAGACCATGACCACAGACGCCTCAGACCTTGGATGGGGGGCGCACATGGAGGGCAGATGTATTCAAGGACAATGGTCTCCAAAGGAAACACATCTGCATATCAACCAAAAAGAAATGCTGGCAGTAATGCATGCCATCGAGGCCTTTCGACAACAACTTCAGCAAGGCCACCTGCTAATACGGACAGACAACACCACTGTGATGTGGTACATAAACAAGCAGGGGGGCACCCATTCTTACCCCCTTTGCAGACTGACAGTGCATCTTTGGGAAAAATCACTGAGCCTAAACATACAGTTGCAATCCCAGTTTGTTCCAGGCAAAGACAATGTGCTGGCGGACAGCCTAAGCAGGAATTTCCTAGACCCCCACGAGTGGAGGTTACATCCAGAAATCTTCATACGACTCACCTCGACATGGGGCAGGCCACAAGTAGACCTATTTGCCTCCCACCTCAATCATCATCTACAAAAGTTCTGTTCAAGGACATACCATCCACAAGCATGGAAAACAGATGCATTCCCACCTCTGCCACTGATGACCACAGTATTACTAAAGATCAAAGCAGAGAAGCCCAAGGGGATCCTAATAGCTCCAGACTGGCCAAGACAGCACTGGTACCCACTACTACGGAGCATATGCCACAACAAAAAGTGGGCCCTTCCCCAATGGCCCCAACTTTTGACTCAACACAACTTCAAGACAGTACATCCCAACATTCAGACGCTGCAGCTAACAGCTTGGGAGATCCCATGAATAACCTCAATCTATCTCTCTCCAAGGAAGTTCAGAGGATACTAACAGAAGCCGGAAGACCATCCACCAGAAAGGTTTACTCAGCAAAATGGAAGAGATTCAGCATTTGGAATACCAGCAAGGGTCATGATGCATCATTATTGAACATCCCTCTCATTCTGGAATATTTGGCAGATATGCTACAGAATGGACTCTCATATTCTTCCATAAAAATACATGCTTCAGCTATTTCAGCTAGATATAACACTGATCCACCTGTGTTTTCACATCCTTTAAGGCAATTCCTTAGGGGAATCAAGAATATAAAGCCACCAAGAAAGGCTCCAGTACCAGCTTGGGACCTAGAAAAACTGACTCTACCTCCCTTTGAGCCAGCAGCTTCTGTGGACTTATAATTTCTCTCATGGAAGACAGCTTTCCTGTTGGCAATTACCTCAGCAAGAAGGGTTTCGGAACTACAGGCCCTAATGGCAATACCACCGTTCATAATCTTTCACAGAGACAGGGTCTCCTTACGAACCAACCCTACCTTTATGCCAAAAGTGGTATCTAGGGTTTCTTTAAATCAAGCCATTCACCTGCCTACTTTCTTTCCCAATCTTGAAAACAAAGGGGAAAGACTGTTGCATACCTTGGACATTCACAGACAACTTCGCTACTACCTGGACAGAACCAAGACCAGTAGGAAGTCTGATCAGCTTTTTGTAGCTTACGCCCCTAGAGTACAAGGAAAAGCAATTTCCAAACAGACTATTTCAAAATGAATTGGACATTGCATCAGATTCTGTTATTCCTTCCATGGAAAGAGTGTACCAGCCAATGTCAGACCACACTCCACCAGAGCTACAGCCACCTCAACAGCATTCTTAAGAGGGGTGCCTACAAAAGACATTCTAGAAGCTGCTACATGGAGCTCCGTGCATACATTTTCCAAGCACTACAACCTTTCTCTATATTCCAGATCCAGAGCAGGCTTTGCTTCTGCAGTCCTGCAGGGATTGATAGCTACACCATCCTTTTCTTAGAGCATTCCACCTCCCCCAGCTAAGCTATGGTATTCAACCCATATGTTATGACTGCAGTTGCATTCTTGAAGGACATAGTACAGTTTTGTACCTACCATAAATGTAGATGTCCGATAGATATGCAACTGCAGTCGGGTTTTCCCTCCCTCCTTCCCCTCTATGCCTTGGGTCCACTCCAATCCCTGTTACCCTTAGCTGGGGATATCTGTTATGGTGTATCTGTTTATTGCTTGTTTATTTGTCTGGAATTCTGTTTTTCTTCCAATTTGATTACAGCCTTCCTTGGAGGGCACCTGGCATCTGGGGCAAGAAACACCGAAGAAGATGGCGTCGGCTGATGCTTATATACTCCAGCCGCTCTGACGTCGGAGAGAAATGCGACATCAGCTGACGTCGGACCCAGACTTTGGAATCCGGCCGACCGAGGGCTGCCTGAGGCAGGACAACCCATATGTTATGACTGCAATTGCATATCTATCGGACATCTACATTTATGGTAGGTACAAAACTGTACTTTTTCCTCACTTTCTCCATCTTTTCTGTGTTTGTGATCTGCTAATTTGTATGTATACAGTTTGGGGGTCAGACCCCACACTGGTGGGTGTATGAGATTTACTCCCTGCAAAAAAATGCTTTTGCACTTTATGACCCGAGAGTGTTTTCACTTTGACTAGCAACCCCCTAGAATTTTTGATGATTTGAGCTAAATAACTGCATATCAATTAAATTAGGTGCTATTATTCATAGAAGATTAATTTAAACATGCCAAAATTGCATTGAGGGCTTCCAGCAGAAACTGTCATCATCATAAAAAGGCTGTAATTTTCCTCCTGGTGTAAATAACATACCTTGCATTTAGTTGTATCTTTCCTCTTTGAAACTATTAGTCATAAGAGTAGCCATGCAGCAGATTTATATATTTTTGAGTGTAACAGTGAGTTTCAGTTATCATGGGAATGTTCCCATGTTTAAACATGGTGTTTTTTTTATTTCTCACATTCCCTGCATTTAGTATTAACTGTTATTTCTTCAAATTAACGATAGTAAGAATGTATGTGCAGTATAGTTTAATATATTTATTTCTCTAATAATTAATTAAATGTGCCACAAAAAAAGCATCTGTGCGAAATTCCAAAAGTTTAATTACATGCCCTGCATTTATTTCAGCAGAGCATTTCTTCAACTTTTTCAGTAAGAGTTAAAAGCAGTGCACTTAAAAATTATGGCTGTGACAGAGATGTACACTTATCATGGAAGAAATGCCTCTGTTTTAAAGTTCATTGTTTTTCTTGTTAGGCACTCAGTTATTCAAAATACGGGCAATTCCCAGACATCCCGTAGTACTGCACTGACTGTTGGTTTACTGGAAGAGAAGGTTCCTTAATATTTGACTATACTTTAAGAAGAATTTGCCAAATGTTTTGTTGTGCTTTAAAGGTCATGTTGAAAAGTCTGTTTTACCACTGGAAACGTTTGGAAAAATAGCTACCTGAAGAGAATCTGTGCTCCAAATGTACATATTTAGTAAACAATTGTACTACTTTCATTTAACTGTTTAAATTAAAAATGAAAAAAAAAAATCTAGCATGCTCTCCAGAAGCAAAATGTATATTCTCTGCCATTGACGTCCTTATGTCTAGTAATTTAATCCAGTAAATTTGGGGCAAACCGTTACTTATGATAATGTATAAAACAGTTAAAAGAAATGTAAGCCGCAACAAGTCGTCTTTTCAGTATTATCCTACTGAAAACGATTGAACAGAAGAGCTGTTCCGGACACTTTTCTGGGGCGTTTTAACCTACAAATTTTATTTTTTAAGTTATTTATTTTGGTTTTATTTTATGTAGGGTGGAAGTGCTTCAGCCTCCAGAAGACTGTCGTCTAGTCACACCCATACTAATGTGTGAACATGAAGGGAGTGGTTATCATCCATGAATACACTGATTTTTAAAATCTTATTTTCCCGTAAAAGTTAGTGTTTTATAATAAAATAAGAATACAATGATAACACGCTTTGAATGGACATGGGAAAAAGTCAGAAGTGGAATGCAAATAATGCATTCTGTTTTACACGTTTGAACATGGTCTTTAATAGAGTGGGCAATACTATCTGTAACAATTGCTTATATAATTATATATCTTGAACTCTTTCAGGGTAGTAGCTTACAAGCTAATGCAAGGTTTTCAGTTCTTATTTGAGTTTGTATTCTCTGCTAGTACTATAGAACAACATGTAATAGGGCAGTTTCCCTAATAACGTTGCAATCACAATTTCCTTGTCTGAGCATTTTAGCTGCTATGCTCAGTAAGTTTTCTGACCACTGTTTTTCCAGAAGCAGCACGGCAGTAAGTAATTAACACTAATTCTATAATAAAGTGGGTCATTTATTACTACATTATGTAATTAAGTAAGGGTTACGACAAGGAAAGAAGATGATAAGAATAATGTTTGCTAGATGATTTTGAAAACGTGCAATAAGCAGCAATATAGTTTAGCCAAAATTTATCACAGTTAGACGTTGCCCGTTCGATTCTCAGAGCGTCTTCTGTGTGGCGACATGCGTGAATGGGCATTCCTTCGTTGAAGGTTGTGCGTTAGGCCCGGCAAGCCAGTACGTAAAAATCTACTGCCAATCATTAGCGGACCGGAGTTCCGCTGTGGCGACCCCTAACCGGGAAAAGCCGAAAGACAAACAAACAAACGTAATAATAAAATAAACTTTATGCATGGTTCATGTAATATTTCTTTGATGCAGGGCAGGGCACATCAGTTGTTATTACCTTACAAATTCAGTTTCATGAATCCTCTAACTACATAGAAATGGCACCATGATTTATATTGACCACATCAAAGCATTTCTATGCAGAGACACTTCAAGATAAGGCATTGCTTTCACTAAGCAGGTTTGTTTTAGTTTGTGGCTATAAGGCAATGAGCATCACAATAACTGCAGACTGCCAACAAGGAAGAATCTGATTATTGTTCTGCAAGTACATGTAGTAACTAAAAGCATCTTGGATATGTTGGATTTTATTTCTGATTACTGTCATAGTGCAGACAGTGAAGAGGCAGAAATTCTTTATTCATCCTGAAACACTGATTTCTATGTTCATGTAGTGGGACTGATTGCCCATTTGCTATGTGAGCTAACCACCAGCAGCTTGAGTTTCAAAACTGGCTCCTTTTATAACCATGCATGCCGTTTCTTTTCTGTGATGTGCAGTACAATTCTAGGGATGTAACCAGAAAGCACTAAACCTGTTCCTGCACAGAGTAGATCTCATCTAGCACTCATTCTTCAGAGTAGGAGTAAGTTACCCTAGCTGAATTAAATGACATTTCTACAATAAATACTTGTAAGAGTTAATATTCTTCATATTGATCACTGCTGCAGTAACCTAAGCTGTATGGGTTATATATCCTGCAAGGGTATAACAGCCCACCAGCTTCCAAAGTTTTAGGATACCTTGCAGGCTTCCAAACTGTTAGCTTGAGCTGAATAAAAGATAGATTTGGGTGGCAAGCCCTTCAGAACTTTCCTGCTTCTGAAAAACATGCTCGTCTGAGGCTTTTGAATATTGATGTTCAACCTGTTGGTCCTTTAATGGGCAGGTAAGTTCCCTTTGGCGAAAAAAGCTTCCTGTTTTAAAAAATTGTTTGTTGATAATGCTTTCCTATTCAGGAAAGTTATTTTAAAGCTAGGAGTTTGTGTTTTAACAAACTGTCGCGAGACTATATTATACTTTTAAACGGGAGTGCTCTTTTTTTCTGTCAGTTTAAAACATTTTTTTTTCTGTGGAGAATTTGTGTTTATTTTATGTTTTGGGGCTGGCAAAATATTTTAAGGTGCATGTTACTGTTTTTTTCTGTGAAAAAGTGACTTTTAAAGATTAAATTTTTATCGGCTCTTGCTGCTTGTTTTTCCCAGGAAAGAGGTACATTTTAAGCTTGACTATGGAACAAACTCTCTGCCTTATGGTCAGTCCTCCTTCCAGCCACAAAAAAAAAAAGTTAAGCAAATAGCCTTTGCTATCACAGCAGGCTAACAATTTGCCTCAACTGCAGGTGCGTGACTCTGTTGTGACCATCAGTTTTACCTCAGACCACTCATCTTTTACTCCAGATCCCTCTGGTGTAGCACCTACAGCCAGTATGGACCAAGGGTTTGCTGCATCCTCTGTGGCTGTTGGAATCACCTTAGTGGGCAAGGGCGAGCAGCTCTCGTCAGCCCTGGGAGAGGGAACAGGGAAGGCTTCCCTGTTTTTTCAGAATGTTGTGCCCATCCCAGGGAAAGCTGCTTCTGCCATTAGTAACACTGCTGGCCCCATTTCTCCTCTTAGAAAGACAGAAAACTCAACATGTATTTACTCCTCTTCAAACTTACTTGTACAGGAGTAATTTACAGGGTTTGGCACAGAGTTTAATTCAAGCTATTGATCTTTCTTATAAAATTGTTTGTGGTAAAACGGGAAGGATACCTGTTTTCCTGAAGGTGTTCAAAATTCTGTATCTGGACATGAAGATGAAGGGGCAAATACATTTTTTTCCTCAGATTTCTGACTCAGACTCAAAATGAGAGCTCAGTTTGTGATTCTCACTCTGTGGAGATTATCTTTCTCTGAGACTGTTTCCAGAACATGCCAGTGATTTCAGTAGAACACTGATGTTTCTCATTCTCTCAGAAGGAATTTCCAGAACCGTAACCTATTCCTCCTGTTCTCCCAACTTTGGTAGAAACTGCAAGAAAACACCCCAGCCAAGATAGCTTGCATTGTGTGATACCTTTAAACCTCCTGTAGTGGAAGTACATGTGATATATGCAAATAATACATTGAAGGACATCAAATGTTTCAGCTACATAGCTTCCGAATGCCCATGACATTTTACTTTTCCTGTCTTTATGGCTACATTCAGGCCAAGAAATCCAACCCCCCCCCCCCCAACTGTGAACATGCATATTTTTGCTTTTTTATTAATCTCATCAGCACAGCCTTACTTGATATGTTTTTTTTAAAGAAACAGCTTTATTAAATCATCACTTATGACATAGGCAGTCATACATTTATATGAATCAAAACAAACCATATTGACATAATTTTAGTTGCAAACCTTATAAATCACCTATAATCTATCCAGTCACTGTCAGTCAAACATTCCATAGTTCATTTCAAATCCTGACATCTTTTAAACTCCGTTCTTGTTCTGCATGTATTGTTCCCACAATTTCTATTTTTCTATGTGATTTGCCCATACCCTTTTCTAAAGATCCCGTTTCCAGTTGTTTTATCTCTGTTACCATATTCATTGCTGCTTGTACAGTTGGCTTAGATTTTGATTTCCATTTTCTAGTAACTGATTTTTTGGCAGCCACCGTAATTAGACTCAGCAAGGCCTTACCATGTCTAGGTAGTTTTGATTTTGTATCATAGCTCAAAAAAATAATTTCCTTAGTTATGCCAATTTGCTCACCCAGTATTTTTGATAGTATAATCTGCAGGGAATTTTTAAAGTCTGCCAACTCATTACACTCCCATAAAATATGTTCCCAGTTACCTCTTTCTTCCCCATCATGCCTCCAACATTTGCTATCTACCGGAGGAGAAATTCTTTGGAGTCTACTTGGGATATAAAAATGCATGTGTAAACACTTCCACGCAAAGATCCTAAATCTTCTAGACTTTGTTGAATATTTGGGAGACATACATATATTCCTCTGTTGTTTCTTTGTGAATTGCTTATCCAATCCCTCTTCACAATTTTTTATAATCTCTTCTGACTGATTCTTATAGTTAGCATGCAATATTTTATATGCTGTACTAATTATTCCTTTTTTAGCAACAGCTTCTTTTCTACACTCTACTAAAACCTCCATTAGTGCTTGTCTTTTGCTTAGGATCCCCTTGTTTCTTTCTCTGTCTGATATCAATCCTTGATAAGGAAGGCAATCTCTAGCCTGTAGTTCAAATAAATTATTGGCCTCTTCCCATTTTAATACCTTTCCCTCTTTATTTATTTGCTTGGTTTTTATACCTTGGTTCTTTTGTCAGTTTTCTCCAATAAATTCCAGAGACCTCTTGCTTATTGTCTATACTCCTAATTGCATTTATCCCTTTTGGCAGAATCTCCTTTCTTCATTCATGTTTTGGCTTCATTCTTATAATACTTTCTTCTACTTGATGCATATAATATTCTGTATGACTATTGTTATTCTTCTTAAGGATTTGCATCCAAAATCCCAGTCTCTCATTGCTTCTTGAGCTTCCCCTGTTTCATCATCATCATCGCTTTCCACTTTGAATTATAGGTTTCTGTTTGTGCTGTGTATATTAGCCTTAACTGTGTAGCTCTTAAATTCCCCTTCAAATCGAGTAATCCCAAACCACCTTGCTCTGTTGAAAGAATCAGCTTATCCCACTTGACTCTTGCTGCTTTCTCTCCCAGGAAAAAATCCATCAGCTCTTTATTAATTGCTATCCACAACTTCTCCTCTGGTTGATAAAAATATACCTGACCTGTGTGTGAAACTAAAGGAACTAAAAGAAATTTAACTGTTGTATCTTGCTATCCATGTCCATAAAACAGAGCTTCCAGCTTCTCAGTGTTTGTATTATCTTTTGTTTAGTATCTTCCCACCTATATTTAGCTGCCACACCAAAATCCTTTTTAATCCATACTCTAAGTACTTAATTTTATTATGTCCCCATAAGTATGGATATTGCTGAACCAATTTGTGTGTGGGCACATAATTTTTAGCTATTGCCTTTGTTTTAGCTTCATTAATTTTGTATCTCAAACAGATTTGAAACTGTCTTAAAATGTTCCTCAGCACTGACATGTCCCTTTCTGGTTTTATCGGGTATAAGATAATATCATCTGCAAATAGAGCCAGCTTTTCTTGACTACTATGCCAATTATATATATCCTTAATTTTCTGAGTCCCTTATTTTCTTTGCCAGTGGTTCTAAACATAATACAAATAACAAAGGGTAATGAGGACAACCCTGCCTGGTTCCTCTGCTCAAACAAAAATCATCAGATAGGAGCCCACCCACTTTAATTTTTCCCTCCGATCCTTTATATATCCCCCCCTAATCAGCCTTATAATTTAATCAGGGAATACAAATGCTTCCATTGCCCTGCTCATAAAGTCCCAGCTTACTCTATTGAATGCTTTCTCTGCATCAAGAACCCACCAACAATAGTGGTATTTTCGTACATTCTGCTTCCGTCTGGATCATCAGTGATGTTCTTCATGTTTCACTGTTGCAGTCATTACATTTGGGTTATCTGCCTGCAGGTAGCCCTCAGCCGGCCTGAATATCAAAGTCTTGGATTTCTGTGTCGGATGCTGTCTCTTCTTCCATGACGTCAGGGGTATAAAACATGCAGCCCGACGGCATTACATCAGTCTTTCTTGCCATCCGGTGCCCAAAGCAGAAGCAGTTCACAAGTGCTGGTCAGCTGACTCCTGAAATTTTTGTTTTCGAGTTTCAGAACTGAAGTCTTCGAAAAAAGCTAAGTACCCCGTTGGGATCCTTTTTCTTGCTCTTAAATGATGTCAGTAAAAGCAATTGTCTTACCAATGGAAAGCAAATACCTCATAAAGATTTTCATTCGTACTCCATTCCTTGCTTAGGCCCAGACCATGACATCCCTCGCTGTTGGTTTTGTACCTTATTCAACCCCCGAACTATTCCGAAAAAACATAAGGATGAAGACAGACACAGACCGCATAGGTCCAAAACTGCCGAAGATGCTTCCGTTAAGCAAGTCGCCAGTTCGCCAGTACTCAGTGAGGCGCTTTTGCAGGCCCTGATACCCGCTACTTCAGATTCACAGGCCTCTACTGAGACCCATTTGGAGTCTGGTATGCCACAAGATGCTTCTTCGACTATGGAACCTGTGGATGTCTCTACCTTGGATGGGTCCGGAGCTGCTGTGCAGGCACCAGCCTCTGAGGGTGCATTCAGGCCTACAGGTTTGCATTTTAAACCAATGCTATCTTCTTCATCAAGGCCTAAAACTTGACCCACGTCTAGAAAACCAGTGTCTAAATCACATGGTCAGGCCCATATGCCTAAAAAAACAAACAAACAAAAAAAAAAAAGAAATGCTTAGAATGGCTGAAGACCTTATTACTTTAATTAGGGGAAGACAGCCTTCCCCCTCTAAGAGACCTAGAACTGATTTTCCTTCTGATTCTTCTACTCAGGATTCTGATATTTCTGTTTCTTCTGATTACCAGGATTTGCCCTTATCTACCTATGAGGATTCTGATGCAGAAGATTCCATTCCCTCTGCTTCCCCTCCAGAAGATTTTTCTTTTGGTGAAACCTTGCACACTCTTAGGGAGAATTTCCACTGGGAAAGCCATGATTACTCTGACTCCAAAAAGAGGCTTAGGGAATTCTTACTCCTCCCTCAACACAGGCCTTTAGCTATCCCTCCTGTTCTGGACATTGTAGATGATGCCTTCTTGGAATCTAGCCTGACCCCAGACACTTTACCTCCAGCTCCCAGAAAACCTGACTGGTATTACAGAGTACCTGACTCTTACAAGTTCCCCTTCAAGAATCCTACTGCGGATCCAGAGACCATTTCCCAAGGACCAAATAGCATTAAGGCTACTGCTGCCAAAAACCCTACCCCCTCTGATTGAGATTCCAGGGCCTTGGACAGATGGGGGTAAGAAGGTATACACTTCTGCTACTTTGGCCATTAGGTTTTTAAATTTCCAGTTTCATATGTTAAAGTATCAGCAGTATATTTTGGGACTACTTAAACAGAAAATGATGTTGATTTCTGACTGTACTGAACTTAAAGAATTACAGGATTTAATGCATTCTGCTGACCAAGTTGGTAAACATACTTTGCAATGTGGTTTTGACTCTTTAGAAGCATCTTGCAGGGCTGCTGTCACTGGCTCTGTACTTAGAAGGCATGCTTGGCTTAAGGAGCAAAACCTGTTAGATCATGTTAAAGCTTAATTACAGGATGCTCCCTTAAACCAAGATCGCCTGTTTGGCAACAAAGCAGAAGTCCTTAAGATGGAGGAAAAAGCTAAATCTATGAAAACTGTTAGAGATTTCCTGCAAGTACAGCTTCCCAGATGTAGTAGGCATTGACCTTCTAAGAATTGGTCCTTTCCAGTCTCTTCCAGGCCTTCTCAGTCCAAACCCAGGAACAGCAGACCACCTAGGTTACAGTCTCTGGCTACTCAGAGGCCTAAGCAGTGCGGGGCTCCCACTTCCAAAGCTGGAAGTAGTAAGACATCCCCCTATGGAAAAATGTCACAATGACTTAACCTTAACCCTTCCAAGCCCTTCTCAACTGCCTGCTCCCTTAGGAGGAAAGCTCACCCTACATGCAAAAAATTGGGAACTCATTACTCAGGACAAATGGGTTTTAAGTATAGTTTTCCAAGGATACAGATTCCACTTCCACACTTTACCAACCCCAAACGGTTGACCAGACCTACCCCCAAATCAGTGGGCAGAGACTCAACAGCATGTTCTCTCTCTTCTAAGTATCAGGGCTATTCAACCTGTCCCAGCAGAAGAAAGGAGACAAGGTTTTTACTCAAGACTTTTCCTGGTACCCAGAAAAGACAGCTCCTGGTATCCTATCCTGGACCTCTCTATTCTAAACACCTTTTTGGTAATCCCAAAATTCAAAATGCTAACACTTCAACAGCTGCTCCCTATGCTGGGCAAAGATGCCTGGTTGGCAACCTTAGACTTAAAGGAAGCTTACCTGCACATTCCAATAAGGGAATCTTGCAGGAATATCTATGCTTCAGAGCAGGCTCCATGCACTATCAGTTCTCTGCACTTCCCTTTGGCTTATCTACTGCGCCCAGGGTATTCACAAAGTGTGTAGCTCCAGCCATTGCATTTTGCAGGCAGAGAAATATTCATATATACCCATACCTGGACGATTGTCTGATTCAGGCAGAAAGCTAGGACTTGCTATTACAACATCTGGCATTTGTAAAAAAAACCTCGCTGGGGTACACCATAAACTAAAAGAAATCTCACCTAGTACCATGCCAACAGATTGTATTCCTGGGAGCAAGCTTGAACACAACTTCCCAGATGGCTTTCCTCATGCCAGAGAAACAAGTTTGACTGCCTACTTCAAACTACTGGCCACAAAGACCCAGCTATCTGCAAAGAAAATTCTGCAAGCCCTGGAGTTCATGGCCTCTTGCATTCTATTAATTCCATATGCAAGACTGCATATGAGGAAACTACAATAGTATCTAAAAAGCCTATGGTGCCAACATTCTCAGGACCTGGAAACAATGATTCCTATAATTCCTTGTATAAAGACTGAGTTCCTTTGGTGGGCAGATGCCTGCCACCTCAACAAAGGGCTCCCTTACAATCTACCCCCTGCCGCCCAAACCCTAACAACAGACACATCAGACTGTGGTTGGGGGGGGGGGGCTCACTTGGCAAGGCAGTGCATTCAGGGCAAATGGAACCCGAGACAGATGCACCTGCATATCAACCAGAAAGAAATGTTAGCTGTACAGAATTCCCTGACAGCCTTCAAGACCGCAGTTATGTGGTACATAAACAAGTAGGAGGGAACCCACTCGTACCCTCTCTGCAGACTAGACATGGCTCTTTGGAATACAACCTTGAGCTACCAAGTGCACGTACAAGCTCCATTCCTGCCAGGCAAGCTAAATTCACTGGCAGACCTAAGCAGAAATCTCATGGACACACACGAATGGAAACTGGAACCAAAAATATTCAACATCTTGAGGAACAAATGGGGGACTCCAGAAATAGACCAGTTTGCCTCCCCCCAGAACTACCAATTGGACACATTCTGCACAAGGACTCCCCACAGTCAAGCTTGGAAAGTGGATGCCCTGTCCTTTACCTGAGAAAGCCTCTTGGTTTATGCCTTTTCCCCTCTGCCTCTCCTATTGAAGGTTCTGCTAAAAATCAAACGGGACAAACCAAGGACAATACTGATTGCACCAGACTGGCCACACCAGCATTGGTACCACCTCTTGCTCAGTATGATACTGCTGGAGCCATGGCACCTACCTCAGACACCTTCCCTGCTATCCCAGCAGGCAGGTCAGATTCTGCACCCTCAGCTTCAAGCCCTGAACCTTGCACCCTGGCTATCCCTTGAGCTCTCCAATAGCATCCCTCAGTAAGCAGGTGATAGAGGTTATTGTGGAAGCAAGGAGACCTATCACTAGAAAATCTTATGCTGAAAAGTGGAAAAGATGCTGTTCCTGGAGCCAAACTCAGGGGATGGGCACACCAGTGCCCAGCTTACCTCATATTCTTCAGTACTTAACAGAAATGCTCCACAAGGGCTTATACTTCTCGTCAATTAAAATTCATGCCTCTGCCATTTCAGCACATTATAATACTGAACCACCCCTCTTCTCTCACCTCTGCTAAAGCAGTTCCTCAGAGGGGCCAAAAATTTAAGACCCCCCCCCCCAGACGAGCCCCTACTCCAGCCTGGGACCTTAATTTTGTATTGGAAAAGCTCACTCTCCCTCCATTTGAATCAGCTGCAACTGCCGAGTTGAAATTCCTTTCTTGGAAAACAACCTTCCTTCTAGCCATCACTTCAGCAAGAAGAGTGTCTGAATTACAGGCCCTCATGACAGTGGAGCCCTTCATTATCTTCCAAGCAGACAGGGTTTTCCTCAGGACCAATCCTTTCTTTATGCCCAGGGTGGTGTCTAGTGTGGCCCTAAATCTGTCCATTCGTCTGCCTAGTTTTTTCCCAAATCCACAAAACAAAGGTGAAAGAATACTGCACTCTTTGGACGTGCACATGCAACTTTGATTTTATTTGGACAGGACCAAGCCTCTCAGAAAATCTGAACAGCTGCTAGTTGGCTTTGCTGCAAGGGCAGAGGGGAAGGCCATTTAAAAGCAAACCATTTCTAAGTGGATAGCCCATTGCATTCATATCTGCTATAAGCACCATGGAAAAACTACCCCACAGGGGATAAGATCACATTCCACCAGGGCTGCATCTACTTCTACAGCCTTCCTCAGAGGAGCCCCTACCAGGTACGTCCTAGAAGCTGCTACCTTGAGCTCTGTACATACCTTCACCAAGCATTACCACATGGCTGTTTTTTTCTAAATCCAGAGCTGGTTTTGCCACTGCAGTCTTGCAGGGCTTAATAGCTGGTCCTAATGCTCTCTAAATTCCTCCTCCCTTCCTTAGCTTTGGGAATTAACCCAAATGTAATGACTGCAACAGTGAAACACGAAGAACATAGTACAGTTGTGTACACTTACCATAAATGTAGATGTTCGAGTATATTCACTGTTGCAGTCCTGGACCCCTGACTTCTCTTGGCTTTACCTTCCTTCTTGTTTGGTGTATTTAAGCTTTCTGGTGTATTTTCTTTTTGTTGGAGGTGTAACCTAACATGTAATTGCTTCCCATTATGCGGGCACCTGACATCTGGGGCAAGAAAAACTGATGTAATGGCGTCGGCTGCATGTTTTATACCCCTGATGACCTGACATCATGGAAGAAGAGACCGCATCTGACGCAGGAATCCAAGACTTTGATATTCAGGTCAGCTGAAGGCTACCTGCAGGCAGATAACCTAAATGTAATGACTGTAACAGTGAATACACTCGAACATCTAAATTTATGGTAGGTGTACACAACTGAACTTTCTGTTGTCACATGTTTGCCTCCCCTTTACAAAACCACATTGATCTTCTATGAATTTTGGCATCACCGTTGCCATCCTTTTAGCCACTGTATAGACATAACACTTATAGTCATGGTTTAGGATTGAAATTAAGTTACTGCATTTCCTGTGTTGCAATATTTTTTTTCTTAAAACTTGCATTTTACCTGTCTCTGGTCTAGCACTCAAGTGTGGGGTCATTTATTGCACTGTTCTAACTTGTTGCTACTTGTGTATCTCTGCTATCTTTAAACAAAACAAAAAAAAAAAAAAATCTTGCTTTTTTCCCACTTTCTGAAATTTAAAAAAAGTTCAGTTACAGATTTGCTGTTCTGAACTGGTTGTAAGTTTCTTGGAGGCCATTGCTTGCTTGGGCTAAAGGGAAGTCTCTGTGTTCATCAGTGGCAGTGGTAAACACTGAACAGCCTGCCTGCCCCTGTGGGAGTGGTTACTGCCTATAAACTGTAGTTTTATTGGCCATTTTGGGTCATTTCCAAACTCCTAGATCCCCCTCTCTTAAAACCCTCTTTTGCGTGTTTTTGCGCATAGCGCAGCATCGGGCAGCACCGCTTAATCAGGTTTAAACTATTCCCGGCTCCACAAAGTCTGCTCCTCACTTTTTCCCTTAGAACTCTTCCAAATCTCAAAGTAAATACTCTATTTTCCTTCTAAAACCCAGCAGTAGCTAGGATAAGTGTCTTATAAGTAAACACTAATAAACTAAAGCACTACACCCTCTTATACTCCCTTTAAGTACTTGGCTCCCTATTGGTCCTTTTTGATCAAGTCAAAAAGTAATTCCTTATACTATTCTGGCATGTCCAAAAGTCAGTTTCAGGTTTGCTCTCTAGTCCAGCTGGTGAATATGGGAATCTTGAGGCAATGTTACAACTGTCTTATGTACACAGACCACCCTCCCCTCTTCCCAACAAGCTCAAATATATGTGAGAGATGCAACTATATAGCTAAACTGGAGGCTGAGCTCTCTCAACATAATACTGGCACGGTCAGTCTGGAGGAGAAGGTAATCACACACACCACAAATCTAGTCTCACATAGACCTATCGCAACAGCAAACCAAACACATAAACACACAAAAACATACTCGGAGGCTCTAAATAAAAATCTGCCCAAGCAACAGAGACCTCCAAAGCAGACATCCAAGCAACTGCCACCCCACAACAATACCCACATATCACATAGTTCACAAAGTCAGTGTGCCACACAGTCACAACCCTTAAGGCTAAACAACACACCTAATACACTTGTAATAGGTGACTCTATTGTCAGACACACTGATGTCCCTCTCACCAGGCTGAACAAGGAGAAGGTCACTGTAAGCTGCGTGTCGGGTGCCAGGATCCGCCACATAACACAAGCACTCAGGTCACTCCAAAGCAAGTACAAATATGACTCCGTCATTGTCCATGCTGGTGTGAATGACCTGAGACATACCTCCCTGGATTACATGAAAAGAGACATAGAGGAGCTCTCTTATCATGTGGCCCAGGCCGGTATGACCCTGACCTTGAGTAGCAATCTTACCCTCACCAAGAATGATACAACAGTATAAAGACAAAATGATCAATTTCAATAATTGGCGTCACTCAAAGGGGATCTAGTGTCTGTCAGCCTGGGATGACATTCTTGACAAGCCACGTTGCTTCGGTAGGGACGGCTTGCACCTGTCACCCCTGGGTTTTCGAATACTGGCCAAGGCTCTTGCCACCCCCATAGTGCCTGTTTTAGGCAAGGCTCAAAAGACAAACCCGCCTCCTTAGACAACACAAGAAAAAAGAAACTAAGGGTAATGCTCTTCAATGCCAGAAGTCTAAACCTCAAGATGCACGCACTTGAGGCTCTCCTCAGTATGGAAAATATCGATATCTGTGCAGTAACAGAAACCTGGTTCAAGGCTCCTGAGAGCACCCTAGCACTACCAGGCTATACCTCATACCATGCTTTTCGGCCCCAAAACTTGGACCGAACCACAAGAGGAGGGGGAGTATCCATATTCATCAAAGATACCCATACCTCCAGGCTAGTGGCACTGCACGAAGCATCTGAGACCATCCATGTGCAACTAACAGTGGGAAAAACTGCCTTCCAGTTTGTAGCCTGCTACAGACCACCCTCCCAAAAGCAGGAACCCCACTCGGCTTTCCTGAAGACACTGGAGAATATGAACGTCTCTCCAAACACCATTATATTGGGTGACTTTAACTACCCAAACATAGACTGGGAGCACTACTCAAGCCCCAACACCCTAGCCCAACGGTTCCTAGAATTTATAAACTCAAATGCTATGGAACAACTGGTCAACACTCCCACAAGAGGGGAAAACATATTGGACCTGATATCACCAACATGGGGACTCTATGTTCCATACCAGAGGTATACCCCTCATTGGTAAGATCTGACCATAAATTAATCACTATGGACATCCATATCCCGTCCCCACCCCCAGCAAAGGAAACCATGGTCAAAAACCTCTCAAAACCAAGGTGGAATCTTTCAAAGCCCCAGGGTTAGTGGGAAATACGGCCCAAACCGCAGAATCCTTTACAAACGCATTCTGTGGATACCTACAGGAATGCATGGATCGTGCTATCCCAAATAAAACAAGACACACACTACTCCAAAGGCAGGAGACCTGTCTGGTGGACCCCAGCCATAAATAAGCTGTACAACAGAAGGAGGAAGCTACTACATGATAGAGCAAAATCCCTGAAAGGGAAGGCAACTCTGATCAGTACTAGCAAGAAACTACGATCCCTCATAAAATCATCTAAGGCTAGCTTCGAAAAAAAAATTGCACAAGACGCTAAAGATAATCACAAGGCTTTCTTTAGTTATGTCAGAAACCTGAGTGGAAACTCCCAGATATGCTCTGAGTTAGTGCAAAATGACAAAAAAATACACTGAACCCACAGACATTGCCAACATCCTGGCAGACAGGTTCAGTGCAAACTCCCAAATGAGCAAATGACTATCCCAACAGAGTGTAGCCACCCTGACATCACAGATGAGCTGCCCTCTCCAAAGCAAAAAACACAGCATCAATGGGACCGGATGGTGTCCCGGGTGGCATTTTACATGAGCTCCAAGAAGAACTGAACCCTCACTTAAAATCACTGTTCGGTCTTAGCCTTACAACAGGATATGTACCCAAAGAATGGCGTACAGCAACAGTGGTCCCACTGCATAAAGGTGGTGCCATAACGGACCCCGGAAACTATCACACTATAAGCCTAACTAGCCTGGTCTGCAAAGCTATGGAGCGTATCATCATGGAACTCATAAGGGGTGTCCAACCTTTTGGCTTGCTGGGGCCGCATTGAGTGAACAGAAATGGTCTTGGGGCCGCATATAAAATATATCATATAGTTAACTCTTTTGTTGCTCCGGAAGACCACAGTCGACCTCCTGGCTGTACTGTAGGTGCATTTGAACGATGAATAAATGTAATAAATGCCTAATATTTGCCTTAAAATTCTAATTCTCATTCTAATTTTAATAATCTAACAGTTAACTCTAACATCTTAGTTAATATATATATATATATATATATATATATATATTTTTTTTTTTTTTCTTAAAAATAAACATATTCACTACAGCACTAGCATTTCTCACTGTAAAAAACATTCCAGCAGTCCAGCTACGTAAAATGTCAACATCAGCAGTCATACAATAGTATAATCCACAAAAATAACCCAACAAATTTGCAATAAAGTAAAGAATTCACATTACTGACTTAATAAAACAATTCTGAATAAGCTACAAAAGGGTCTCACCCAAACAAATAACTGGTGCCAGAAATATGGCCTCAAGCTAAATGCCAAAAAATGCATCATCATCCCCTTTGAGGAGAGTGATATCCCCACAAATTATCACATTAATAATAATGTTGTAAGCACGCAATAAGTCGTATGGTACTTGGGCGCCCAGGTTGATAGAAACCTGACTTTTGACCATCATGTTGTCTCCATTGTAAGGAAAGCTTTTTACATGGCCCACTTCATTAGTAAGGGTATCTCATCCAGGGACAAGGAGGTCATAACATCCTTGTTTTCTTCCTTTACAAGAGCCATTATTGAGTGCAGTGCCCCTTTTGGCATGTGCCTCAGCAAAACACCCTGCCAAAAGAAAGACTACAGCGATTTCTGACAAAAAAGGTCAAAGGACTAAGTTCACTTAGTTATCCAAACAGACTAAAAGGCTTCTTGCTTTCCTCTGTCTCTCACTGGCCCCTATAAAGTCCATCATTGGCTTGCTTTCCAGGCTAAGAAAGATCCTGCCTTAAGAGACTTCCTCTACCTCAGAAATACTAGTTATACTTAAAACGCTCATTACAAAGACCACAGCCTTCACTGCAACATAAACAAGCCACTTTTTATGGACAGGTTCTTGATACAAAAACCAAACCTTAAACTTCTGTAAAAAGCTCCTCTCATTATCAAACAATGTAGTTCAGCAACACGATGGCTGGATGGATAGCCATAAATGTAGTCCTTGGGTAAGTAGCATAGCCTTCATCAAACCAGATGGAAAATCCACATACTAACCTTTCCCAGCTGGATGGCTAAGATCTAATATTGGTTACTCAAGTCTAGTTGCCCAAGAAGAGGGGCATGTTTAACTAAGAATTCCATTTGCAAAATTATATTCAGTATACATATTAAATCTCTCTTACACACACATACACACACACACACACACACACACACACACACACACACACACACACACACACACACACACACACAAAAAAGCCCTACTTGTAAAATAGGCAACCTCGGTAATCACATGACACCCACTCACTGAATGAAATTGTCTGGAAGTCAAAATATCTGAAAAAAAAAATCATAATAGAGATGGATTCATCCATGTAATTTCCCACCACCAAAATAACCATCAATAAATCAACAAACAACTGCTCGGCAAAAAGTAAATCAATAAGAAAACCATAAACTATAATGCTACGTACTGGAGTAAACATATAATTTGTGTCAATCCCCAGGTTAATCCATACCAAAAGATTGTTTCAGAGCTTCAGCTATGTACAAACAGCTTTCTCCTAAAAACTTTACTGATTGATATTTGCCTTGCTGTAATTATAACTGTAAAAAAAATGTTTTTAAGTTTATTCTGTACTTCAATGATTCTCACTGTTATGAGATGTAATCCCTGCCATATTGTATGAGTACTACATCCATAATTTACTCTCTCTCTTTCTCTCTCTATGTATTATATTATATTGTTTTGTGTTATTTTTGGAGCTTTTCTCCCCAGGCCTCCGCTGAAAATGGACCTGTGTCTAGTCGGACTTTCCCGGTAAACAAATGTAAAATAAAATAAAATAAAAATAAACTTCCCTCCAATCTAAAGCCATTTGACATTCAGACATTTTAATTTGTGCAGAGGTTACTCACAGACTGACAGTTTACTGAGCTGTAATGCTGACCTTCGCTTTTGAAAAAAACAAATTCCCAGACTTTGTCAATAGCTCAATGTGTAGAGAGGATTATTTATTTATTATATATTTATTTATTTTGGAAAACATCTTTAAAACTGTTAAATTGATTACACACCCAGAAACACAGAAAAGTTATTATGATTATGTAAACCAGACTGCTGCAAGAAATCAAAGTCACATTAGCACTCTATACTTATGTCCAAACAGATGAATCATACCTGTCAATTCCAAAAGAAGTAAAGTAGCTTAATAAGAAGGTTATTTGCAAGGTTACATGGCAGTTTATATTGGAAATAAGCAGAGATATTAAAAAGGCTCTGTTTTTCATAATTATGCTGAAAAGTCCTCCAAGGTAAATACAACTTCTGATTTAGTAATGGAACTCTCAACCTTAGAGCAAGAAATCTGGACAAAGCGAAAAATAAAAGTGGGACACAGGCCCAAAAATAGTTATGCATCACAGACACCATTGAAACAACTGTAGCTGCAAACATTATACATCACTTATAATCTTTCTATCCCATTACTGTCAGTTATACATTATATGGCTCATTCAGTTGTGCCTTCTTTTGCATCAAAGAAAACCATGCTTTGAAATGGCAAATGCATTAAAAATAATAAATAAAACACATTGCATCAACATCCTGCAACTTCCTACCTGCAAGCAACCACAGAGCTTTTACTGAAAGTAGAGCTGCTTGTTTCCCCAGAATGACAGCTCTCCCTAATTAAGTCTAATGGTATACAATCTACCAGTATCTGGACTACCTGAAATAAATTACATTATGGGCTGTAAATTGAAAGTACACTTTGTTTAATTAAACTATATTTCTAAGCCCACTTACTATATTTTTCAGTAACATTCCAATATCCATTTCCAGGTCACTTTACAAGACATTGGCAGTGGTAGACTTGACATCCTTCAGAACCCCACAGGCCCATGTTAATACATTGTCCATTAAATTTAAATATCCATCCACTGTAAATGGCAAGAAGCTATGTCTTAAAAAATCTACTTCTGGCATGTGTACCCAAGTATTAGGTTTTGAAACAAAGAAACATATTCTCCACAGTCCGTAAGTCTCTGTCTTTAATAATCATCTACTGTTGCAGCACTCCTGACACATAAGCACACAGATGCACACTAAAATCCCCAACATTTAAAAAATGACACTGTGCCCACTTGATTTGCCAGTATTGATGATCTGCCAAAGCTATGCTTACTGTTGTCTAATCTACCACTGCTTAGAACCCACCAATAAAAAAAGAGTACTAGGTGCTTTTTTGTTTGTCTGAAAAAACAATACAACTTTATATGCTACAGTCCCACATAGTCCACTACTAACCCATTAACCCTAGGCTGCTGTCTCATTCTTACTCCCTGGAACTGCATTACCTTGGATGACTACTTTTATTTCCTAAGCAAAAGACACAAATTGGAAGATGAGGCAAAAATCCAGACATTCTTTGAAAATCCATACAGTTAAGAGGTATGAGTTCATGTTCAATACAACATTCTCCCTGTCAGGAAAGCCGCAATTTAATGAAAGTGTACTCTTAATGTATGATATATTTGTGAGCTAACTTGTTTGAGTTCAGTAGGTAGACTGATCATTGTTAGCCTCTTTGTGCATGCGTCTCTGTCGTGCACACACATACACACATACATACACACACACACACACACACAAACTCTTCTACTTTCATGCACACAATTCTGCTTTCATGCATGCACTCACTCACTCCATACTTAACCTATTAACACAGGTAATTGCTGTCCCTTTCAAAGGCAACAGCGGCAAATCCATACCCGAGTCCCTCTTCAGCGAGAACACACGCACACACACGCACACACACACAGATTGTTTGGCGCAAAATAATGGCGTAAACACACTGACCCTTTTTTGGCTCAAAAACAAAACTAGAAGGGTGCTTTGGTGCATGCGCACAACGACATTAGCGTTACAGGTCACGGGAGCGAAAAACACAAAACAAAAAAGTGTTTTGGGGCATGCGTACATCGATGTTGCAGTTAGAGGTTGAGGGCTGCATGGAAGAGCTCTGAGGGACGCAGGTTGGACACATCTATTAACTATACAGAGGCACAGTCAACTAATCTAAGAAGGGTGGCGAAAGCCAAACACACTCTGGCTAGGCTTGTAAATGCCCTAGGACAGATAGCCTAGTATCAACCTATGAAATGGGCCTACTTTCTTTAGGTATTAACAGCCACCATTGCTTTCAGCCAGGATGCTGGTGCTTCTCCTCCTCTTAAAATACAGTTGAACAAAACCTTCCCGATCTTTATCATTTTTTCCCCGTCTAGCTTCCAAACTTCCATGGGAATACCATCTATTCTTGGGGACTTTCCTGTTGATTGGTTATACATCACCATTTTTTATCTCATCTCCTCCTGTCCTGTTAGTAATTGAGCCTCATCTGTCTCTAACCTAGGCATATTTAATTCTTCCATAAACATTTCCATTTGTACCTTTCCGTGATTTCCATATTTCTCTGCTTTATACAGACTTTTATAAAATTTCCAAAATATTTCTAGTACCTCTAAAGGGATCACTTGTCATCTTTCTTGTCATAGGTACCCTACGTTTGGTGGCAATCCTTTCTACTTTCTGTTGTCTGAGTCTTTGGCAGTGGAGCTATTAACAAACACAGTTGCTTAACAGCACAAAGACTTGTGCATATTATCGGAGTAATCCCTTATTTTTTGTTTAGCATTCTGAATTGCTCCTGTTCTTGTTCTTTGAGATTCCTCCTTCTCTGCAGTACTTTAACCTTTTTCAGTCCCTCCAAAATTATTCTTGTTACTCCTTATTCATGTCCCTGTTTCTTTTATTTCCATCCTATTTTTAAATTCCACTCTAATTTGATCCCACTCCCTAGCTATCTTCTCTAATACCTGACAAATAATTTCCACTACCCATTCCTTAAATTCTTCTCTTTTCAATAGATATGTGGGAAAGCACCAATGTCTCATTTTTATTTCATTACCCTGCATTTTTATTTTAGTTATTATTGGCATGTGATCTGAAATGGTTATTGGATGTATATCAAAACTTTCAATTACATGCACATGTTTCTCTGAAATTAAGTTATGTCTAGTCTAGCCTAATTTTTGTATCTTGGGGAATAATAAGTAAATTCCCTCCAAACTCCTGCTTCTAAATTCTCATCTTCCTTGCCAAATATTTTCATAAATTACTTCAAAAATCTACCCTTCTTTGTTTGATTTTCCCTTCTAGGCCTCCCAGATACATCTTCACTGCTGCAAATCAAATTCCAATCCCCACCTGTAAGTGATACTCCCTGCTGAAAGCTGATTCTTTTTCCCAGAATTTTCTTAAGCTTCATTATAGTAGTTGTAGGTGGAATATACATACACGCCAGTGTAATCCTTCTTCGTTGCCAGTAGCCCTTAGTACTACAAATATAGATGTTATCTTTTTTATCCAGTTCTGTCACCATTGGAGCTCCTCTTGCAATTAATATAAGTACTCGTCTTTTCTTTTGTCCCAGGTATTTCACTGAATAACTGTCCTGAAAACATTTCTTTATCAAATTCACATGTTCGGTTCTTTCCAAGTGCGTGTCCTTCAGCATAGCTATTTGCACTCTACATTTTATATTAAAGTTCACTACTTTCTTTTTGTATACATCTTTGAGACCATTTACATTTAAAGATAATTTAGAAAAGCTATTATTTTTACCTTTTATGTGTAACAGCATTAAGTGTCTAGTTCCAGCTTTTGTGTTACATGCAGGTTAATCTTTTATACAGTTGTTTCTTGTCACATCCATTTGAGCCTATATCTTACAAGACTTTGTTTTATTGAAAACCCTCAAACAAAAAACAACCACACCCTTGAAACATATTAACTTAATGCTAACAAGCAAAACTATGTACATCTTAAAGTATTGAAGTTTTATCCTCCTGTTATGAACAATTGTCCCAGACTGAGAGCCACACTTACAGACTTGGATTAGCCTAAAAGGAAAGTTATGAATGCTAAGTGGCATGGTACAGCCTGTACTTTTACTAAGTGCTCTCTGGTTTTGTCTTATCTTTATTACTCTCCCAGTTTAGGAAAACACATGAATGCTTTCGGAAAGCATGGTCTCCTAGCCACTGAAAGAAAGAAGTATTCTGTTTGTATTGCTCTTTATCAGATCGTCTCCATGGAGGCATGAGAACCATATACAGAGTTGCATCTACATGTACTTGTTTATTTGCTAGAGAAAAACCTTTTAATTTGATGTCAATTTTCATTCATTCCTCAACAGTTGGGATTCAGATCCAATCCTCAGATCTGACTCAGCTGTTATTATAGCTCGTGGCCATCAAAATTCTTGAGGTCTGGCGTTCCCCATAATGCACCAACCCCTGAGATACCTCAGATCTCTTTTGCCACTTTCGAGAAAAGACGTGGTCGCTCTTCAGCTCTTGAGAAATATTAGTGGGATAAGTCAGATTGTTACTTTTCAATTTTTTTTTCAGTTAAAAACTCATTTTTAGATACTACCTCTCTTTGTTAATCTTCTCTGCTTCACTCTTTTATACATTTTTGTGTATTTCTAACTATCATCAATGGTAGGCTTTTCCTCCCTTCCCCAACTCTCCCTTTTTACACTTTGGTATAATAATACCATTGTTGGTATATTTTCTTTTTCTTTCATTACAAAAAAAAAAAAATTACATAATTTTTGTAGTTTCTCTTTGTTGGTGATTCTTGTTCTCCTCCTTTTTTCCCATGTCAAGATGTGGAAAAGTGGTTTAAAAAATGTCAGAGATATAACATAAGTTACCTTTGTCAGATGTCCACACCCTTTGCGTTTACTATCTGGGACCAGAGCATCTACAAACGGACTGTTAAATCTGTAAGAATTTCAATCCAAGGGTCTTTGCAGACAGAAAGAATAATTTGATCTTGAAGGGAGTGTTACCAACTCCATTCTCTGAAGTGATAGCTGGGGTTTTAGTCCTCCAAAACTAAAACAAACCACCAGTAAGTCTCCCAGGCCTTTGGTGTCTTCTGCCCCCTTCTTTTTCTCCAGAGCCCCAGAAATTAAAAACCCAAGTCCAATCTGAAGACTACTTAAATTCAAGCACTGTCACAACTGACAAAATCTTCCATGGATCCTATTGTTTTGGATCTGAGACCCTTAACTAAGTCTCTGTACTCTCCACATTTGGATCTGGTCCTGTCTAGAGTACCTTCTCCCATTCTGGAGTGAAGGCATTCTAAGTCCCCTTCCTTAGCATTCTCTCGTTCTTCCAGGAGATAGCGTGGACTATTGAGGTTAAGAAAGAAAGTATGTATTGTTACTGTTATGCAAAAGGCCCAGAATCCCCATACATAACGTATACAAAAAGACTGAGAGAGAAATTAGAGGAAAGAAAAATACTTCCACAAGAAAAACTGTCAAAAGCATCAAATAAAAATTTGTGTTCATTAATACAACAGATTTCTGAAAAAAACGTATGTAAACCAAGAAACTTTGATCTGTTTGGAAAAAGAAGCATCTGAGGAGGTGTGAAAATATAAACAACAAAACCTAGAGATTTCTGAAAAGTATAAAAAATATTGACATGGGAAAGAAAGAGATATTTGATATGGTGCAATATTTATGCGAAGGTGAAAGCCAAATTAATTAATGCAAAGAAGGCAGCCTCAAAGATATTTGAAGAGAAATACAGGCAAAGCCATCCTGATATGGAAAATTTCACAATACAAAAATATCCCAAAGAGGGGAATGTAGAAAAGTTGAGTAAAGTAGAAGTTAAAAAAATAGAAATTGAAGTTATGGAGAGCCTGCAAAGTGAAGTATTTGGTGTAGAAGGTCTAACACAGGTTACATCACAGCATGATGGAAGGAGTCCCCAAAGTAAGGAGAAACAGAAAGATTATGAGATGTGAAGAAGATATATGGACATGGGAAAGAAAAAGAGATTTAATGTGGTATAATATCTATGCAAAGGGGAAAGCAAAACTAATCAATACAAAAAGAGCAGCACCAAAGATATTTGAAGGGAAATACAGGCAAAGGAATCCAGGCATGGAAAACTTTACAATACAAAAAATAAGAATACAAAGAGGAAAAGTAGAAAAGGAGATTAGTAATGGAAAATGAAAGAAATAGAAACTGAAGTTATGGAGTACTTACAAAGTGAAGGATAGAGCAATGGACATCCAAATTAAGGGGAAACCAGTGGAATGGGAAGCATATGAATATATTTTGGAGCCTTCCACAGGAAACCACTATAAATGTTCTTGAAGCTGGACAGCAAGTGAAGGAACAGGAAACTGTGGAAACTCTGATGCAGTCAATGTTGAGGAGTGATAGGCCAGTGAGTTCCCATATGACAGAGCAACTGATACAGGATGAAGTTGAAGAGAATGTGCCACAAGAAGATGCTATAGAATTTTCTATAGAATGCCCGCAGGAAATGGAAAACAATAAATGTACCCAGGAAATGGAAAACAATAAATGTACCCTCAGTTTAGAAGAACATGATCTAAGAGAAGAGTTGCTTGATTTAATAGAGATAGGGTCTGTATTAGAACATCGAAGTTACACAACTTCGAATGTTCTAATATCGACCCGTATTCACAAACGCTGACAACATCGAACATGCAGAACAGCGAATTTTTTCCTAGGAAAAAAAATTTGCTGTTCCAAAACACACACACAACACAAGCACACCAAACAAGCAGCAATCCACACACATACTCCTAAAATCTTACATATAACCTTACACTAAACTGTACATACACTACTAACTATCCACTTACCTTAACCCAAACCCTTAAACCTAAGGTCCGTCACTATCATGCACTCACCTCACCCGTGCCCTAACACTAACTCACCTAACCCTCACATCCACACAATCGCACACTTACCTGAACCCGACCCGTAACTTTCCACCACAGTGCTGAAAATAGCGAAGCGACAGAAAGGGACAACCGAATTCTTTCCCTAGGAAAAAATTTGGTTTTCTGCAGCTTCGCTATTTTCAGTGTTTGCTGAATAGGGGTCAATATTAGAACATTCGAAGTTGTGAAACTTAGATGTTCTGATATAGACCCTAGAGATAGACATATTAAGATTATTTTGGCAACACCTTTGTCATTCTTTTATTTAGTGTGGACATAAAACCTTCATAATCTTGGTTTAAAATCATTTAGGGGTGGGTCTGAGGGGAATTTGTATTTGTTTTTCTTATTCTGGAGTGTCCATAGAAATCCATGCAATATAACAGAAGTAAACAGAATATATTACTGTGCAGCTAAGTTAATTAACAGATAAAGTTCTGCCACAAGAACACAGAGTAGTGAGGGAAAAGGAAGGGGAGAAATCGAATACCGTGATGGAAGCATCGAATAGAGAAAACTATAAAGCAATTAAGACAAGAAGTGTCACGTTAGAAGAGTATAGAAGCGGGAACAGATTAAAAAAAATACTTAGAAAGATAGACGTGATAAAAGCAATGTGCAGTATTAGAACAAATCAGGATCTATCATGCACTATTGCAAATAATCTAAAAATCTCAGCACAGGTGGAAAAACTTAGAAGATACACGGGTAAATATAAAGGAAAAATACAAAACAAGCAATTTATTGATGATCCAAAAAAGTTTTATAGAGAACTGGGAAACAAGGTAAAAGGAATTGAAAGACCACCCAAAAAAGAAGAAATAGATACATTTTGGAGACGTATTCACGAAGATCCAGTGGAACATAATAAAGATGCTAAATGGATAGAAAAAGTAAAAGAAGGAATAAGAAGTTTAAAGGTACAGGGTATGAAATGGGATGAAGTAACAGCCAAAGAAATTGAAACAAAGTTAAGAAAAGCCTCTAATTGGAAAAACCCAGGCCAAGATTAAGTACCTAACTTCTGGTTAAAAGTACTAGCATCTTTGCACGAAGATATAGCCATGAGTAAGAACTATTTACATGCGCACCCAGAACAGACACCAACCTGGCTAACAGGAAAAACAATGCTTCTAATTAAGGGTGAACTTGCAAGATACCCTAAAAATTATAGACCAATAACTTACCTTTTGGCGACATATAAACTATGCACTGGAATTTATGCTGACAGAATGTATAGTCATTTAGAAGAAAACTCAATTATGGGAGTAGAACAAAAGGGCAATAAAAGAAAGTCATATTGAACAAAGGATCATTTGTTATATAAAGTCATAGTACAGAACTGTAAAAAAGGAAGAATCTTAGTACGGCATGGTTTGACTACAAAAAAGCATTTGATAGTATCCCACATTCATGGATAAAAAGAGTGCTTAAAAATGTATAAGACACACCCTACACTGATTGAATACATTACATTGACTATGAAACAGTGGCAGACCACTATAGCAATAACCCACGCCTGGGTGTGGGTAATGCTGGATTTACCCACGGTTGGTGTGGTTTTGTCCCAAGGGCGAAGCCCGAGGGACCAGACAAAGCCAACCATGGGTAAATCCAGCATTACCCACACCCAGAAGTGGGTTATTGCTATTATACTATGACATTATTTAAGAAAAGAAACAATTACTTTTCTTAAATAATGGCATTGTATAATGCCTCTTTGCTGCCCTTCCGCAGCTGTCTGGCATCCGCGGCAGTTCTGATGTACTGTGCATGCCTACGCAGAACATCAGAACTGTGGCCAAAAGCAACGGAGAAAACAAGATCTCCGTTGCTTTTTTTCTGTCTCGCTATGTTAAATGGGTTTAACATAGCGAGACAGCTTTAAAATAAGCAACGGAGATATCCGTTGCTTATTTTAAACTGTCTCGCCATGTTAAACCCATTTAACATAGCGAACAGTAAAGCGGAGATCTTGCTTTCTCCGTTGCTTTAAACTCGCTATGTTAAATGGGTTTAACATAGAGACAGCTAAAATAAGCAACGGAGATCTCCGTTGCTTATTTTAAAGCTGTCTCGCTATGTTAAACCCATTTAACATAGAGAGACAGGTTTAAAAAAAAGCAACGGAGAAAGCCAGATCTCCGTTGCTTTTTAAACACTGTGTCGCTATGTTAAAGGAGTTTAACATAGCGAGACAGCTTTAAAAAAAGCAACGGAGATCTCCGTTGCTTTTTTTAAACCTGTGTCGCTATGTTAAACTTTTAACATAGCGAGACAGTGTTTTTAAAAAAAAGACTTATACTAATGGAAAAAGTCAGGGCGACCGGACCTTTTTCCATTAGTATAAGTGGATTTACAACATGCACGCTGGCCAATCAGCGTGCACGTTTTGGAATATTAATGGGGGGTCATGGTATAATTTGCAATTAAGCAACGTTAAAGGACAAATTATTATTCCAGGGATAAAAATTCAAAGGGGGATATTCCAGGGTGACTCTTTGTCACCACAGCTATTCTGTCTTGCCTACTGTCTACTTAACACCTTAGCCCTTGGCTATAATTTGGCTCCTAGAAAACAATGTGTAAAAACTTCTCATCTTCTCTTTGTTGATTTAAACCTGTATAGTTCTTCAGATGAGGAAATGAAAGCACAACTGCAAGTTGTCAAAACCTTTTCAGATGATATAAGAATGTTAGTCTTGATAAATGTGCAAAAGCAACATTTAAAGCAGGAAAACTACAACACCAAGAAAACATCAGTTTGGGACAAGAATGTGATATAAAATAACTTGAGCAAGAGGGAGTATTTAAATATTTGGGAATTGATGAAGGATCAACAATAAAACATGAACAAATGCAAATAAAACTTAGTAAGGAATATTTTAGAAGACCTGAATTAATCCTGAAAACAGTGTTGACATCTAGGAACAAAATTCAAGCTTTAAATTAATTTGTTCTTCCTGCTCTAACTTATAGTTTTAGAGTGACTGGCCCTAAAACGTGTTGGATAGATTAGACAGGAAAACAAGAAGGATGCTTCATACTCACTAAATTATTTGTAAAAATCAATTTATACCAAGATTATATATTCCCCGTTCCGAAGGAGGTATGCATACCACAATTATATATTCCCCGTTCCGAAGGAGGTATGGGCCTCCTTGAAATTGATTACACGTATAGACCTGCAGTCGTGGGACTGCACACATAATCTGCTGACCTCACAAGACCCAAACATAGTGGAAGTTTTGAAACCGTGGAAAAAGCAACCAGAAGTCCAACATCCGCTGTATCATTTAATTAAGAACCAATACAAATAAAAATGCAGGGCTTTCGAATACAACTCTTCTTCAAATGCATAAAATAACGGCGTGTTCTCTTCTTTTGTATAGAAAGCAACCAGTCAGATCAAAATATCAATCAACAAGATAATTAACTCAATAATAATCTTAAAAGCCCAGATTGTCCATAAAAATTATAACACACAAATATAAAAAAGTAGAAATATGTAAATAAAATATTTCTATACCATATTATGTTTATTTCTAAGAATAGGTTTAATACTGTTGCTGCTATTAAGTCCTGGTAATTTGTCCGCCCTAAAATAATTAATCCACTTGTATTCCATTGATTCTGTTCTATTTACTAAATTCCCCCACAAATATCTTGTAATACAACTTGTAAAATTCTAAATTTAAATCTATGCTCTATACCTTGAGTAGAAATGTATTTAGCTAAGACACTAGTAGCAACATTTCTCCAAATATTAGACAAATGTGAAAGTTTTGAAACATAAGGAGAATAAATCTAAAATAACTTCCCTACTTCGCCTAGCAGAAGCATATCAGTGTCAAGCAGGAATGGACTTCAAACCAGAAGTAGATAAAAATCAGGCAGCAACTGAATGTGCCAAAAAACAAAAGAAAGAATATAAGGTGAAGGATCAGATGAGAAGGCAGGAAATGTGAAAAATGCATAAATATAGTTGGAAGTATAGAAAACTTCTGGAAGAAACTCATGTTGATCTGGATCGAATGCAGGGATGGTTAAGGAGAGTTGAATTTAAACCAGAAGATGAAAAGTTAATATTCGTGGCCCAAGATAGTGGGCTACATACACATTGGTTTTCAAAGTCCATTGAACATGTGGGAGAAACAGACAAATGTAGGTTTTTTAAAACAGAATTGGAAACAGTCACACACCTCATTGCTGGTTGTGATATACTAATTGTAGAAGGACTGTATACAGAAAGGCATAGTAATGTGGCAAGACTGTTGAACTGGGAATTGTGCAAGCATTATGGTACTAAAGTGGCTGTAAAACACTGGAAACATAAGCCACAAAACATCATAGAAAATGATGAAGTCTACATCACATAGGATCTCCCATTACCAACAGTCCAAAAGATAGACGAGAGAAAAACGGATATAGTGGTCCATGAAAAGAAGACAAAAGTAGCACTGACAATTGAAATGCCACATCCAGTGATTACAGTGTCTTGTGTACAGAGAGATACAAGGTCAGAACATATCAGGATTTGCAGGCAGAAATGAGAGCAATGTGGGAGAAAGGTACTCTGACAGTAGTAGTAGGAGCAATGCGTCTTATAAAAAAGAATCTACAATTGTATTTAGATATGTTACCAATACATGTAGCCCCATACAACTTGCAGAAGGAGTCATTAGTGAGCACATTGTGGGTGCTGCAAAGAGCACTTTTGGCTGATATCAAAGCTTGAAACAATACTAATTTCATATACTTTAATCGTACTTTGACTTAGGAATGGGGTCCATTCCCATCATGGTATTAGAAACCCAAAGGATTTGGAGAAATTAAAAATGAGTTTGACAGAGACTGATGTGAACAGAATGATGAAATTTTTCTCAGTGCAGATACAAATGGGAATTCTTCCAACTCCTACCCCATTAGGTCAGGAACTCTGTCCATTTACCACTCCATCCATCACGACTCCTTCTCTGATTTAGCCTGTTTTTTCAGTCCTTGGATCTGAGACTTCTGGGTCTGTCAGGTTTGGATCCAAAGATACCTCTTTCTTTGGATCCGAAGTCTTATCTGAGTTCATCAGATCTTTACTCCATGGATCTGAATAACTTTTAGAGCCGAAATGTGCCTCTCAGAGGTAAGCAGATAGAGTTAACTCCAAGGTTTTCAGAGCCATCTCTTCCTCTCTGAGCCTTGGCACTAGAAAGCTCGACTATGACTTCCACCACTGGTAGGTTGCCTTCAGAGCAGAGGGGACCGATGGGCTGGAAACCTGTTTTCTCAGCTCCATTATTATCCTTCTCTCTGGATTGATCTGCCTTCAAGGTTGTAAAGAGAGTGTTTTCTGCTTCAGCAGGGCAGATGGATTCCATCCCCTTGGATCATCTCTCTACTTCTCATTTGTCTCTGCGCTTTGACCCATATCATTTTGTGCCACAGGACAGACAGTTCAAAGCATCCAGACTACCCAGCAGGGTCTTGCAGTTTCTTCTGATACTTCTTCAGAACATCCCACCAAAGAAGTCCCTAAAAAGAGAAAGTGCAAAAAGGAGGCACTTAGATTCTCCCCAGGAGTCAGTCATGGAGGGTACTGATTTTGATGAAAAGAAGAGGTCTCCAAAATCACCACCTGATGACGTCTCATTTGGAGACATTCTAGAGATGTTTAAATTGAAGGGTGGTTGGTCCTCCCAAAACCCTTTCCTGGAAGAATCAGTATATTTTGAGGCCTTTGGAGCTAGCCTGTTTACCTCTTTGGTTATTCCACCTGCCAATGAGCTCATTGACTTGGTCTCTAGGTGGGCGTGGAAGGAACATGACTCAGTTGAGCCAATCCGCAAGAGGCCAGATCAGATTCCGGCTCCTCCCGTAGGTAAAGAACACTTGAGTAAAGTGGTTCCTGTAGATGCCATGGCCCTGGCAGTGGCCTCTAAGAAATAACTAGCTGAACAAATTTCCACTGTCCACCCCCCTAACAGGGAGTCTAGGGTGTTGGACATGTTTTGGGAAGTGTGTCTATGCTTCAGCAACTTTTGCTATCAGGTGGCTGAATTACTTGGCACACTTTATGAGATTTCAAAGGGATCTGATTAAAGAACTATCTAAATCTCTTTCGGAAACTAATAGCTGAGTCTTACACTTCTGTAGCTTCACACTTGGCTACCTTACAGGCTATTTCTAATTCATCAATGAGGCTTATTTTGCATGTTGCTGAAGGTGCCTCAAAGGCAGTGGGTTCAGTCATATCCATCAGGAGGGATGCATTGATACACCTGTGTGATTTTGTGGAGCCTTTCGAGTCTTTGTTTGTCAGTGCTCCTTTTTATAGCTCTTCATTTGGCCCTACAGTTAAAGATGCACTCTCCAGATGTGAAAAAAGATGAAATGACTCTCTCTACAGTGGGTGCACATTTTTCGACTCCTCAAAGATCCTTTCCAAGCAGTCAAATGGAAGACGCCACCACGCAGCAAAGGAGGCCCGCAAAACCTAGGGTCTAGAGATTCCTTCTGTGACTGACCTTTTCAGTGCTTCTGAAAGGAGGCCCAATTGCCTACCTCTGAAGGCAGCCGGGGTTGTTTTTCTCTGCACCAGAGAGTCTAGCTAAATATAACAAAAGGCAATTGAGTGCAGAAGATCATTTTCAAAGGTTATATAATTCCCCTTTCAATACCACCACCTGTTTTACACAAAATCTCCAATATCGCACCCATTCAGAGGAAGGTAGCAATACTAGAGATTTAAAAGCTGTTAGAAAAAAAAAAAAAAAACATCCAACAGGTCCCACCAGACCAGATTGAATCTGGAGCTTAGTCAAGATTCTTTTTAGTGCCAAAGAAAACAGGGCACTGGAGACTGATTATGGATCTCAGCAGATTGAATAAAGCAGTTCAACATTCAAAGTTTCGGATGTCACGGTTCAGTTCATTCTGTGCTTTTTGAGCAAGGACGATCAGATGTGCTCAACAGATCTTCAGGATGCATACTATCATATAAAAATGAGCAGGCAGTCCAGAAGGTATCTACACTTCCTGCTGGGAACCAGTCATTATCAGTTCAGAGTACTGTCCTTTGGCCTCACCACAGTTCCCAGAGTGCTCACCAAATGCATGGCAGTAGTAGCAGCTCATTTTAGACTACAGGAATTATAAGTGTTTCCATAGTTAGATGACTGACTGATTACTGCTCCACCCAGACATCTACTAATGAAAGCATGAGACCAGGTTCTCCAAACTTGCTCTCATCTAGGAATAACCATACACTATGACAAATGTCATTTGGAGCAATCCCAAACACTAGAAGTCTTAGGAGCGATGTTCAACACAGTACCAATGACAGCTTCTCTTCCTCTCTCAAAGGTGCAGATTATCAGACTCCAAGTCAAGAAAATAATTTGCAGTATCAAAGTCTCAGCTTGGTTGATTCTGCAAGTCTTAGAATTGATGTCAGTGGCCATACTTTTAGTCCATTTAGCAAAGTTACACATGAGAATTTTAAAATGGATGCTAGCAACACAGTGTTCATTACTTTATCAACCTGTGTCTGCACAGATAAGCATCACATAAGTATGCAAAAGAGACCTGTCATGGTGGATTCACTCAAACCAGAATCTCCAAGGTCATTCTTCCTCAACCCAAGGCCATAGGGACCACAGACTCTTCCCAGATTGAGTGGGGGCAGTTCAAGGGGAAAACAGTCCAAGCCATTTGGTCCCCCAAACAAGCCAGTATGCATATCAGTGTTCTGGAGTTGACAGCAGTGCTATTGGTGATTGGTGTTGCAGGCTTTCCAAGACGCTCTCACTTTTGGAACAATTGCTGTTCAAACAGATAACGTGTCAGTGGTTTAGTACATCAGCAAGCAAGAGTAAACCAGGTCTTACCTCTTATGTTGAGAACCCCTCAGGGTTTGGCAATGCGCAATTTCTTCCAACCACTTTCTAATAATGTGCATTCTGAGGAAATCCAACATGATAGTGGACAAGCTGAGCAGGTCCATTCTACTGTCTCACTAGTGGTTTCTCAACAGAAGAATGACAGATATGATTTCCCATCAGTGAGGCCAGCCTTGCTGCAATCTTTTTGCATCTCCCCTAAACACCACGTGCAGCAGCTTCTTTGCCCTGATCCCTCCATCGGGTAAGTCACCAAGGGATGCTCTACTCCACAATTGGCCCCCCAGTGTCCTCTATGTTTATTTTCCAAACCCCCTAATTCCAAAATTTCTAACAGAAAGCTGCCCTGTTGAAGAGAAAAGTCATCCTCATTGCACCTTACTGGCTTCAACAGATTTGGTTTCCCTTCCTTTTGGCCTAATCTACTCTACCCACATTGGATTCTGGACCCAGTTCCAGAACTTCTGTCTCACCCAATGGGCTTGATTCATGCGGATATTTCAAGACTCAAACTAACAGCATGTTTCTCCAATTCCCTTGATAGACAGACAGCCAGTGCTGTGTATTCTCCTGTTCATAAAATACTCCTATCTTCTCATAAGGCTTCTATAAGAAAACTTTACTGAAGTAAATGGAAAAGGTTCTCTCTCTGGGCACAGCATAAGCATTTCAACCCTTTCTCAACCCCTGTTCAAAGTGTACTTGCTTAAATTTTTGGAAAAAATCCGTAATGAAAGAGCTAGCTCCTCTACAGTTAAAGTTCTGTTAGCAGCAGTCACCAGCTTTCATTCTAGTTTTGTGAATTCTTTGTTAGCTTCATCTAAGATTTGTAAAGCCTTTTTGAGAGGTGCCCTTCTGCTGAGACCCCCATATAAAGATTCTACTCCACCATCGGATTTACATTTTGCGCTACAGTCATTAATTCTAAATGCAGTCTTAAATTTCTGACCTGGCAAACTATCTTTCTAGTGACCATTACCTCGGCTAGAATAATTCAGGCATTGTCCTTTAAACTTCCCTACTTGACTTTTAATAAGGATAGAATAGCATTACATATGTACCAATGCTTCTTTCCTACCTAAGGTGGTATAAGAATCCAGTGTCAGTCAGTCCATTAATTTGCCTGTTATTGTTCCTAAATTTACAAACAAATTTTCATCTATTAGATGTTCACAAGCAATTATGTTTTACTTGCATAAAACAAAATAAATTAGTAAGACAGACAAATTATGTGCGTCCTTTGTTGATTCAAATTTGGGTAAATCAGTTACAAAGGTGATTTTGGGCAGATCGCTGATGAATTACAAACCTTTTGTCTACAGCAAATTGGGTCTAACACTACCAAAAGCCTTAAGAGCCCATTCAACTAGATTCATGGCAACTTCAGCGTTTTTATCTAGGGATTCTGTGGACAGTATATGTATGGCTGCAACTTGGACCAACCCTCATACTTTTATCAGTCATTTAAAATTGGATCTGGTCTCAAGTGTTAGAGCAGCCTTTGGCTCAGCTGTGCTCAGGAATATCCTTCGAGTCCATCCAAGATTTTAGGTAGCTGGGACTCTGTCCCAACTGTTGATGAATGAATGAAAATTGACAACATCAAATAAAGGAGTTATGTACTCACCCTAACATTCCATCTGTGTTTTCATTTTCATTCTGCCTCAACTCCCCACCCGCCAAACCACAACCTTTTTTTAAAACATTGGAATAGGTTTCACTGACACTCTGTGGTATTTATTACGAGAAGAACAAGAAGCGGAATCTCCATTTCATAGCTCACTTTTTGTTGGACAAACTTTTGTATTTCCTCATAAGCATGTTCTGCATCAAAAAATGATTCTTTCCCTCCAGGAAAGAATATTCTGAAAATAGCTGGATACAGCTGCTTGAATCTCACACCTGTTTTTCGACATTCCCCTGATTAGTGGAATAAATGTACTCCTCTTGAGCCTGGTGTACAGTGAGTAATCATTTTCCACAAACGCTCTACTGTCTCCCACTTTTAGTAATTTATCCTTCTGTCACAGTTTTGTCAGAATCAACTCGTTCTGCTGGTACAATTGTATCTTTACTGTTAAAGGTTTAGGCTGCTTTCTCATTGTCAGATTTGGAGCATACACATGATGTGCTCTTTCAATTAACATCTCCTGGTAGGGAATATCAGTCCAGTTGCTTATTTGTGCTTTCATAAAATGATTACAGTCTGTTCCTTTCAGCTTCTGTGGTATAGCAGACAATCACAAGTTTTCCCTACGTGCTCTGTCTTCTAATTCTATTATTTTTTTAAACATCTGTTGTTGAGTAGTCTCATATTGTCAGCCTTTTCTTCATTTTGACCTTTGATTTTTGCAGTTTTCTCCCTTCATCTGAACATCTGTTTAAAGCTTCTTCCATTGCAGCCTTTTGTTATTTTAGTTGATATACTTCTTCAGGGTTTAATTTATTTTAATCAGCTCTAAGTATATATGTTTTATTTTTTCCTCTAGATTACTGGAAGTCATGTCTTGCACCAAAGCTGGAGCTTTGCTGAACAGCTGCAGAATTCTTCCGAGTCAATGTTTTTTCATCACCTTTTGTGATTGATTTTCTTTCACATTCGCTGAATTTCTTTTTTGCTGGGATCCAGGTAGTGCATGTACTAGCCAGTTACTGAAATTGACCCCAAAATATGAGTTTACTGACTCTTGTCTGTTGAGTTTCTGCTTTCACACTGGGAGAGTTGAAATTAAGTTGTTACTTAATGTGCAGCCATCTTGGAAGTCCAGCCTAAATGGATAGTTTGGGTGTACTTGAGAAACACAAGGTCTTTGCACCCAGCTGATGCCCATAAATATTGTTGCCTGCAGAATGTCAGAAGTAACAGCCATACCAAAGGGCAAAGTGGCCCAACAGACAACCCATTCAGAATAAACTGCAAGAAAAACCCAGCCAAGCTAGAGTTTTTACTGTGTGATACCTTAAAGGGACAATCCCAGTGTTGAAAATCCGGGTCTGCGTTTAAGCCGACATCAGCAACACCCACTTTAACTGCTTAATGCTTATTCCCACCCACAGTGTCAACTTCCTTCGAATATCCTGTAAATCAGCAGTTCCAGTCTCCTTTTAGTTCCCATTGTGAACTAAAGTTTGGTTTTGCTTTCCTATGGAATTTGAAACAAAACATTGTGTTTTGCATCAACTTGCACTTTTTGAGCAAAAAAGACATGTGAAACACTGATATCTTGCATAACTGATTTTTAATTTATTTAACAGGGGAAAAAAATAAACATTTAAGGTGGGTATGGTAAATATGAAAATCAAGAGTTATAAATAGACATCTGGATAGCTGATAGGTAGGCTTTTATCTGACAGGTATGCTTTTATTTAACAGAAAAAACTGCTTTATTTGCCATTACCGCAATCGCGAGTATTACGCGATCACGTTATCTTCTTTCACAGAATAGACGCTCCATTCCTCTTACTGTAAGAACAGCAGAACAAATCCCATCAACGCATAACTTGCTTATATTGGAACAATAAAAGCACATAAGATATGCCTTCATGTGAGCCTCTGAAAAAATGCATGCATATTCATCTTCAAGTGTATAAGGCTGACAAGTCAGTCTTCATCTTTGAGTAAGTTTGCATTTGATTCCATTCCAAGTGGCCCAGTATAAAAAAGCTTAGTATTGCTTTGGATAGTTCTTGTGGTAAGATGCAACACGTTTTGCAATATAGTGTAATTACATTATTCAGAGGACGATTGACAGAGGGAATTGAAGGTGAATGTTTTCATCTATACCTTGAGTGATGTTATTATACAGTATGCAAAACTTTGGTGTGTCTCTAGTGTTACTACATAATGAATAATTTATTCTAAAGATGCAGTTTTTTTTAATTCACTTGGCTGACCTAAGGACAGTCAGACAACTACACAATGTGTTCATGTTTGGGATTTGGGAATAAATTTGGCATGTGAATTTATGAAGCTCTTGTGCAACAATTGCTGTGTGACAAAATGTAGGACGTAGGCTGGCAGAGAAATACAGTTGCTTGTATGCATGGAAAAGTGAAAACTATCCATACCTCTCAACTGTCCTTATTTTTTTGCAGAATGTCCTTAAATACTGACAGGCGTTTGAGTTTCAGACTTCATATTCTTCAGAAAATGCATACTAACCCAAAAGCTGTTGATCTAGCAACTTTATAAGTTTATAAGAGCAATAATTACAATCTGTCCCTATTTTGGAGTCTTTGACCCCCTCCCCCATTATTTTTGGCTTTGTCCAGATTTCTTGTGCTAAGAAGTTGAGAGGTATGAATATATGAAATCTTGACAAAAGATTAGTACTGTGATGCAGGCAAACCTGTATATAAGGATTCAGTTCTAATGAAATGTTAGTTAACAACAACTTCTCTTTGGAGGAGTTTTCATTCATACACATGATGGACCATATAGGATCAGATTTCTTTGGTTAAGGTTGGCAGAGGGCTTGCTGGGCATCAGGGGAATAAATCACCGTGCAGTTATGATAGATGGCACTGTGTGTATAAGTTGGTGTTTCCCATTAGTGCAAGATGGAGGAGGTATATGGCTACAGAGGGCACCTTTTCTGGGTGTGTCCTATGTTACTTTAGTGTTTGCACTGTCAACTTGATCAATTTTCATCTGGGTCAACTGTTTGGGGTTTTGTCCATAGTCACTATGCTGACTTTCATGTTGTAATTGAACTGCCTTATTCAGGGTATGAAGAATGCTGATGTTTTTCTCTGTTTTTAACAACTTGCTACTCTTATGGAAACTTGGGAGATATCAGTTTGCAATGAATGCCATTGTAAGTGGCCTAGTATAAACAACACTATTATTACTTTAGATAGTTATTGTGTTAAGATGCAACAGATTATACAGTATAGTATAGTCGCAACATCTGATAAAAAGAAAGAACAAGTTTCAGCCACATGCTAGTGAGGAGTTTCTTGCTGGACTGTTTCTACTTTAGATTTTAGACTTCTGTTTGTAATGGTCTTTGAAAATATGCATTTGTCACAGTTTTACCTCCTAATTTGTTGTTGGCTGAGTTACTACAATACATGTTGTTCATAGTAAATTGAGCTGCAGTGCATCCTAAACTATGTGGATGAGCTGAGTTGTGCTGCAGTACCATTTACCAGTTCATAATCATCACATGCCCAAAAAGGGAAATTACTATGTAGGGCAGGTATTTAGAGCTCTGATCTGCAATCCAAAAAGACCACAAATACACATAAGCACAGACACACTTTTTAGCTGCGACCCGAGGAGAAAAGCTCCAGTAAAAACAAATAAAACCAGTCATTAACCTGCATACATTCCAAATACAAGAATACCACCATAGTTATATCATACATTCCAGAATAAGAAAATTACAGTTATGTCCTTGTTATATATCTTTTATATATTTTTCCTTGTATGCAAGTTATATATATTTTTCTTGCATATTTTATGAGCATTGTTACAGCATTTTTATTATTCTCAGTATGTCTGTTTTGGCGATGGTGGTGCTGTGGTAGCGTTGTCGCCTCACAGTAAGACGCTGTCCGGTTCGATTCTCAGAGCGTCTTCTGCGTGGAGACATGCGTGAATGGGCGTACCTTCGTTGAAGGTTGTGCGTCAGGGCTGGTAACTCGGCACGTAAAAATCAACTACCAATCATTAGCGGACCGGAGTTCCGCTGTGGCGACCCCTAACCGGGAAAAGCCGAAAGGCACAAACAGACAAATTCTCAGTATGTCTGGTTATAATGTTTCGGTTTTATTATTTGCATCTTATTTTTACATGTATTTGTTTTTTTTTTATTTGCATTTTACTAAACTGATACTTTTTCTTAACTGTGCTTTGACTTAAGCATGTAAGTAAAGTTTAAGCTGAAGTAGAACCAAAGTCCTGAAATATAACATGGGAAATGTAAAGCACAAAACATAGAAGATGCATTGAGTTTGACTATATCATCATCATATCAAAGAATAAAATCCTGCATGCAAAAATAATAATTTTCATTATGTGTCACAAAGATATTGTTATGTTCTTTAATATTAGAAACTAGTAATATAACAGTTTGATATAATTTACAAAACAGCATATTTTAACTTGTATGGCTTTTGTATGGTCACTGATAAATGACAACATGCCCAGTTTATATCTTTACACTCAGGTTTCCTAATATAATCCGTTAAAAACAAGATCTGAAACAAGGTATAAATGTAAAATTTAAAATCCCAACAAGGTATTAGCAAACAAGTACACATCTATTCCTGTCTTCCTAAAGGAATGCTTGCACAGATAAGGCAATCTGGTATTTTATATATTTTATTTCCCCCCAGCAATGACACAGACAGACATACACTTCTCAGCTTCTGGCAACCCATCAAAAATTTCAAAACAGTGTCTGTGGTGCATCCTTAAAGTAACTAAAACAAGATTTCATAAGGTTCAAAGGAGAATTCTAAAACTATCACTGAAATACAGTAAACTGACTATCTTTTTAACAAATCACAGAAAAATATCGTTACCCTAGGATTAAACAATAAGACCTTTGCTTCCACTTAACAAAAACTGCTGCAGCACAGAGCTGTGAAACCGTACAACAATTAATTTGCTCATAGTACAAGAAAACTTTTATCATATCACTTGTGATGTGATTTCTATATAAATAACGGTGTAACTAGAAGAGAGAGGTGAATACGTGTCATGACAGCATAGACAAAGGAAGAAGTTAATGATGTGTCAGTAAATGTACATCTGTAATTAAGTAACTGCAGTAGCAAACATGGGAGAGATTACAAGTATTACCTACAAAAGATTAAGAAGTGTGTTTCATAAAGCCTATAGTAAGGTTAAATCTATTTATCCTATGGGTAGTTGTCAGGGTAACTGACTTACATATTAGCTATAGATTCAGAATAAAGTAACTGTTCAGAAAGTTAGTTGCTGGTCAGGTAGTGCAAACTGTTTTTGTTCATGTTGGTACAAGTGATGCCACCAACAAAGATTCTCTGACTGTTAGTCGGGAACTGACAGCACTCCTACATAGTATAGCTTGTACTGGTTGGTGTTAGGACATATTTTTCACAAATCACCAACTGCGGTGGTGGTGCTGCGGTAGCGTTGTTGCCTCACAGTATGATGTTGTCCTGTTCGATTCTCAGCTAGAGCATCTTCTGTGTGGAGATATGCATGAATGGGAGACATGCGTGAATGGGTGTACCTTCGTTGAAGGTTGTGCGTCAGAGCTGGCAACTCAACACGTAAAAATCTACTGCCAATCATTAGCGGACCACAGTTCCGCTGTGGCAACCCCTAACCGGGAAAAGCCGAAAGACACAAACAACAACCTATAGAAAGGATAGTCAGGTCACTGTGAATGAAAAGATTTTTTGGATAAACACCTACATGGAAAAAATGTCCTGTTTTAAAAAATGGAAATGTGTAGAGCACCCAAGCCTTCTTTTGGGCGCACGTGTTCAGACAGGATGGTGTGCATTTGTCTAGATCAGGGAAGAGAATTTTTGCAGCAGATATTATAGCAATAACCCATGCTTGGGTGTGGGTAATGCTGGATTTACCCACGGTTGGTGTGGTTTTGTTACGGGGGCGAAGCCCAAGTGGCCAAACAAAGACAACTGTGGGTAAATCCAGCATTACCCACACCCAGAAGTGGGTTACTGCTATTATACAATGACATTATTTAAGAAAAAAAAATACTTTTCTTAAATAATGGCATTGTATAATGCCTCATTGCCGCTCTTCCGCATCTGTCTTGTATTCTGCGGCATTTCTGATGTACTGTGCATGCTTATGCAGTACATCAGAGCTGTGGGTGAAAGCAATGGAGAAAGCAAGATCTCCGTTGCTTTTTGCAAACTGTCTCGCTCTGTTAAAGGAGTTTGAGGTGACCGGACCTTTTTCCATTAGTATAAGTCTGATTTACAACGTGCATGCTGACCAATTGGAATATTAATGGGGGGGGTTGTTGTATAATTTGCAATATTTGACAAACACTAGCCATGATTTTTGCCAGGTCAAAAATGTAACAGTTCACAGATAGCAACATTTGATGTATCTCCGATGGTTGTTAGTGCTAGGAGCATTAATAATAAAGTTTTTTTATTAGAAAATTTGCTATGTTCCCACAAGATTGATGTTATTGTTTGTGAAACATGGTTAAAGAACAGTGACTGGAAACCAATTCTGACAGGCTGTAAATGTTTTTACTGTAACAGAATTTCTAATAAAAAATAAGGTGGAGGTGTTATGATAGGGATTAAAGATAGCTATGCAACCTGTGATTATTACATGTTCACTGATCACACCAATACTATAGACTGTGTAACTGTGACAATAAAGACAACCCTGGAACATATGTCAGTTGTTGGAGTGTACAGACCACCAAAGTCAAGTGCAGATGACCTGGAGGAATTCATAAATTTCTTACATGAAACACAGGAGGGAAGAATAATATTAGCTGGGGACTTAAATTTACCAGAAACAGACTGGAATAATATTGATTCAACAATGTTAGTAAAGAAATTATTCACAGAATATATTCAAGAAAAACAAATGTTTCAGATTGTGCAATAAAATACCGGGGACACAATATACTAGATATTGTTTGTGTTCCCAATGAAATTATTGTAACTTCAAGTCAAGTTTTACCACCATTGATGTGCAGTGATCATGTGGTTATTAAGGTTAATTTGTTGCTAGATAATTCTACCAAACTGAAATATAAACGAATGCACAGAAGGTTAATTACAGATTGCAGGGAAGCAGAACAGTTACTATATAAAACTAACTGTAGTGAGGTGTTCAGTGGAAAAAACTGCAGCTGGAATGTGGAAAGTTTTGAAAGAGAAATTGAGTGCAAAAAGTCAAAAAAATATTTAACATCAGGATCTAGGCACGCAACGTCAGGGGGGGCATATTTCCATAAGAACGAGATACCTGATTAAGATGAGAGACAAAAAAATATAAGAAATTGAAGAGAGGTTGAAAACTGAAATAAACAAGATGGACAAACAAATTAAGCATAGTGTTAGACAAGATCAAGAAGAATTTGAATAAAATTTATATAAAGATATTGAGCATAATAGGAAACCTTTTATAGAGAGATAAGTTGTGGAAGGAGTAAAGATGCACAAATTGATAAACTGTGTGCAGATTCTAAAATTTATTCTCAGACACAACAGATTATAGATATATTTAGAAAATCTTATGCAAAACAGTTTGGCTACACAAAAAGTAAGTTGTCCTAGTAACATCCAGGTAACCCCAGATACTGGAATCAAATTAGATTATATTGCAAAAGAACTGTGCAAACTGGATCCAAACAAAGCGCAGGGAGGAGACGGAATAAGTAACAATGACCTGAGAACACTTCAGCAAGAACTTGCACTACCATTATATCTATTATTCACTAGGTCATATAAATATGGGGAGATTCCGCAAGATTGGAGACATGCACATGTCCTTCAAGAATGCAACTGCAGTCCTGACATATGGGTTGTCCTGCCTCAGGCAGCCCTTCAGTCGGCCGGATTCCAAAGTCTGGGTCCGGCGTCGGCAGATGTCGCCTCTTTCCCGACGTCAGAGCGGCTGGGGTATAAAAGGGTCAGCCGACGCCATCTTCTTCAGTCTTTCTTGCCGCGCGGTGCCCGAAGCAGAAGCAGTTTGCAAGTGCCGGTTGGCCAGCTCCTGTGTTTTCAGTTCCGAAGTCATCAAAAAGCTAAGTACCCCATTGGGGGACCTTTTCTTGCCTCAGCCGATGTCAGATAAAACTGCAAAAGTTAATAATTGTTTGTCTTGTGGTAAACAAATACCTCATAAGGACTTCCATTCTTACTGCCTTCCCTGCCTTGGCCCAGACCACGACGTCTCGGCCTGTGCTGCCTGTGCTTGCTTCAATAAGCGCACACTTAGGCGCCGGGCAGACTTTGCGGAAAACTTTTTTGGGGAAACTTTCTGTTATAACATGCCGTCGGACCTTCCGACAGCACATGTTTCCAAAAAGCGGAAGGACCGGGACCGACATTCGCGGCCCGCGACTTCCACCGACACCACGCTAAAGCCTACCGTGAGTGCATCGGTCTCTTTGGAGGCGGTAACACAACCGCTCCAGGCCGATGACACCGCTTTACCGAAGACTTCGGTCCCGGAGGCTAGCTCGGTGCCTGGTATTGATTTCCCTCCAGAAACCAAAGCCCAAGAATTGCCTGACACCATTCCGGTGGACAAAGTAACTCCAGCACATGGGGCAGCTAGGCCTCCTGTGTCTATGTCCATCAAGGCCTACACACGTGTTAAGGCTGCCAGCCAGGCTAAGTCTCACCCTCCTAAATCTTTTTCACAGGGTCCCACTTCTGATAAACAGACCATGACTTTAGCTGCAGATCTTATTTCTTTAATTAGGGGTTCTCAGGCTCATCCAGACAGAGGTTCTCAGCCGCCTTCTGACAAAAGGCCTAGGGTTGAGCAGACAGACACCCTTTCCTCAGATGAAGCCTCTGGTGAGTCAGGCCATTCAGATTCCCAGGAAGAAGCCTTCCCGGCCTACGAGGATTCTGATGCTGAAGAATCCATTCCCTCTGCCTCTCCTCCTGAGAATATTTCTTTTGAGGAAACACTCCACTCCATGAGAGAGCATTTTCAGTGGCAGGGCCAGGACTTCTCCGACTCCAGAAAAAGGTTACGGACCTTCCTTAAGCTGCCCCAGCACAGGCCTTTAGCTATACCCCCTGTGTTAGATGTATTGGATGATGTGTACACAGACTCCAGTGCTTCCCCTGATTCTCTCCCTCCTGCCCCTGTCAAGCCAGACAGATATTACAGGGTCCCTGATACACATAAACATCTCTTTAAGGCCCACTCTGTTGATCTAGAAACTATTTCTCAGGGGCCCAAAGGAGTGGTCACTTCCACGGCCAAGAATCCTTTGCCCGCAAACAGGGAATCTAGGTCCTGGGAGAGGTGGGGTAAGAAAGTTTATACCTCATCCACCCTTGCCATGAGAGCACTTAACTGTCAATTTCATATGTTTCAGTATCAGGAATTCATGTCAGATGAATTACAGAAAAAGTTAGCCTCTCCTGAGCCTTTAGATAGAAAGGCCTTGCAGGATTTGGTTCATAATACTCAGCAGGTTAGCAGTCATTTTCTTCAGTGTGGTTATGATGCATTGGAAGCTTCATGTAGAGCAGCTATGATAGGGGCTGTCATACGTAGACATGCTTGGTTGAAGGAACAGACATTGCCAGATCATGTTAAAGTAAAGCTACTAGATGCTCCTCTGGAAAAACACAAGCTATTTGGTGCTAATGCACAGGGTGTTTTGAAATCAATTGAGGAAAAGGCTAAATCAGTACAAACAGTCAAAAATTTCCTCCAGGTTCAGCCACCAAGGTTCAGCAGGAATTGGCCTTCGAAGAATTGGTCCTTTCCAGACACTGACAAGTTCCAAAGGGGAAAAAACAGGTGTGCACGAGGTAGAGGGCAATACCGAGGCTCCTACAGGGGCCGCCAATGGCAACCAACTAATCAGAGAAGTGGAGCAGGGACTTCTACTGCTCCACAAGGACAAACACAATGACTTGACTTTGACACCACCGACCAAGGCTCAAAGAGAAGCACCTTTAGGCGGAAAATTATCTCTATTTTCAAAAAATTGGCATATTATTACAAGGGACAAATGGATTTTGGACATAATAGACAAAGGTTACAGGTTCCACTTCCATACATTACCAACAAGACAAGGCATGCCAAACCTGCCACATTATCAGAGGGCAGAGGCACTCATACAAGTTTCAAAGCTGCTACATATCAAAGCAATAGAAAAGGTTCCTCTTCAGGAACAAGGCCAGGGATTTTACTCAAGACTGTTCTTTGTTCCAAGAAAAGAAAAGCAATGGAGACCTATACTGGATTTGTCCGCTCTAAACACTTTTCTCATTGTGCCAAAATTCAAAATGCTGACGTTACAGCAACTTCTTCCCATGCTGGGCAAGGGGTCTTGGCTGGTTACTCTGGACCTCAAGGAGGCATACCTGCATGTCCCAATCAGACAAAGCTGCAGAAGATACCTCAGATTTCTTGCAGGGTCAGAGCATTATCAATTCTCAGCATTGCCTTTTGGCTTATGTACTGCGCCCAGAGTATTCACGAAATGCCTGGCATCAGTAATTGCACATTGCAGACTTCAGGGGATACAAATATACCCTTACCTGGACGACTGCCTTGTACAAGCGGACAGCAAACAAGCCTTGATAAGAAACTTGGACTATGTCATTCACTTACTACAGGCTTTGGGATACACAGTCAACATTCAAAAATCAAGACTACTGCCATCCCAACAAATAATTTTCCTAGGAGCCAAACTGGACACAAACTCACAGATGGCTTTCCTCACAGAAGAAAAACAAGAACAATTACCAGATTACTTCAAAAATCTAGCAAAACAGACCCAGTTGACGGCAAGGAAAATCCTGCAGGCCCTGGGTTTCATGGCATCTTGCATTCTTCTGATTCCACTGGCAAGGCTACACATGAGGAAACTACAATGGTACTTAAAAAGTTTATGGTCTCAGCACAGCCACAACCTAGAAGAAATTATTCCACTCATTCCATGTCTTCAAAAGGAATTTTTGTGGTGGGCACAAGCAAGCCAACTAAACAAAGGTATGTCTTTCAGCAAGCCTCAAGCAAGCCAAACCATAACAACAGACGCCTCAGACCTTGGATGGGGAGTGCACATGGTGGGCAGATACATTCAAGGGCAATGGGCACCCAAAGAATTGCATCTACACATCAATCAAAAAGAAATGTTGGCAGTGATTCATGCAATCGAGGCCTTCGAAAAATTTCTTCATCAAGGCCATCTACTAATAAGGACAGACAACACCACCGTTATGTGGTACATAAACAAGCAGGGAGACACCCATTCTTACCCCCTCTGCAGACTGACAATGGCTCTTTGGGAAAAATCCCTGAAACTGAACATAGAGTTGCAATCCCAGTTTGTTCCAGGCAAGGACAATGCTCTGGCGGACAGTCTAAGCAGAAACATTATGGACCCTCACGAATGGATGTTGCATCCAAACATTTTTTCACAAATAACTCATGCATGGGGAAGGCCGGACATAGATCTTTTTGCCTCTCACCACAATCATCATCTGAAGAAGTTCTGCTCAAGGACACACCATCCTCAAGCATGGAGAACGGATGCTCTCTCCTTCAGCTGGAATTCTCTAACAATCTACGCATTCCCACCACTACCTTTAATGACCAAGGTGTTACTGAAGATCAAAACAGAACAACCGAAAGGCATTTTGATAGCTCCAGACTGGCCAAGACAACACTGGTATCCATTACTAAGGAGCATAACTCGCACCAAGCCGTGGCCCCTGCCTCAATGGCCATTGCTTCTAACTCAGCACAATTACAGGACCGTTCATCCCAACCTACAAACATTGCAACTGACAACTTGGAGGGTTCCATGACTTCTCCCCATATTTCTCTCTCCAAAAGGGTTCAAGAAATCTTACTGGAAGCCCGCAGACCTTCCACTAGAAGGGCTTATTCAGCAAAATGGAAGAGATTTAGCATCTGGAATGCCAAAAAAGGTCAAGATCCATCAGTAATGAGCATCCCACAGATACTAGAATATTTGGCAGAAATGCTTCACAATGGCCTTTCCTACTCTTCCATAAAAATACACGCTTTAGCAATTTCAGCAGAATACAACTGTGATCCACCTGTATTTTCACATCCTTTGCTAAGACAGTTTCTAAGAGGGATAAAGAATATCAAACCTCCAAGGAAACCACCAGTACCTGCATGGGACCTCAACTTCGTGTTGGAAAAATTAACTCTTCCTCCTTTTGAGCCAGCAGCATCTTCAGAATTGCAATTTCTCTCCTGGAAAACAGTTTTCCTTTTGGCAATAACCTCAGCAAGAAGAGTCTCTGAGATACAGGCCCTCATGGCAGTACCACCATTTCTCATTTTTCATCAGGACAGAGTTTCTTTAAGAACCAATCCTTCTTTCATGCCAAAAGTGATAGCCAGGGTTTCTCTAAATCAAGCAATTCACCTGCCTACTTTCTTCCCTAATCCTCAAAATAAAGGAGAAAGACTTCTGCCCACATTGGACATACACAGACAATTGTGCTACTACTTGGACAGAACAAAGGCTAACAGACAATCTGACCAGCTATTTGTAGCTTACGCTGCTGGAGTACAGGGAAAGGCAATTTCCAAACAAACAATTTCAAAATGGATTGGAAACTGCATTCGATTCTGCTACTCTTTCCATGGAAAAAATGTGCCAGCCGATATCAGGCCACACTCCACCAGAGCTACAGCCACCTCCACAGCCTTTCTAAGAGGGGTGGCTACAAAGGACATTCTGGAGGCTGCTACATGGAGCTCCGTGCATACATTTTCCAAACATTACAACTTGCCTTTATATTCCAGATCCCGAGCAGGCTTTGCCTCTGCAGTCCTGCAGGGCATTTTAGCTACACCATCTTTATCTTAGGTCCTACCACCCCCAGCTTGGCTATGGTATTCAACCCATATGTCAGGACTGCAGTTGCATTCTTGAAGGACATAGTACAGTACCTACCATAAATGTAGATGTCCGATAGATATGCAACTGCAGTCAGGTTTTCCCTCCCTCCTACCCCACTGTATTTTTCCTTTTTTGGGTCCATACCCCTATTTCAAACCAGCTGGGGATATCTGTTATGGTGTATCTGTTTATTATTGTTGTGCATGTCTGGAATTTCTTCCATTCTCTAAATTTAGCCTTCCTTGGAGGGCACCTGGCATCTGGGTTAAGAAACACTGAAGAAGATGGCGTCGGCTGACCCTTTTATACCCCAGCCGCTCTGACGTCGGGAAAGAGGCGACAGCCGACGCCGGACCCAGACTTTGGAATCCGGCCGACCGAAGGGCTGCCTGAGGCAGGACAACCCATATGTCAGGACTGCAGTTGCATATCTATCGGACATCTACATTTATGGTAGGTACAAAACTGTACTTTATCAAACCTGTCTTTAAGGGAAGGAGGAGTAGGACAAACCCAGAATCATATAGACCCTTAAGTCTACTTTCATGTTGTGGAAAAATAATGGAGAAGGTAATACTGAATAAGTTATTGTCAGAACTGGATAGGTTGGACTTAAAACCATATATCAGCATGCATATGTTGAAAATAAATCTATTATTACCTGTAACATGATGATGTTCATCGTGTTTCACTGCTGCAGTCATTACACTTGGGTTATCATGCCGTTAGGCAGACTCACAGTCGGCCTGCGTTCCAAAGCCTTGGTCCGGCGTCGGTTGCTGTCGCCTCTTCCCTGACGTCAGAGCGCCAGGGGTATATAAGAAGCAGCCGACACCATTTTCTCCAGTCTTTCTTGCCGCGCGGTGCCCGAAGCAAAAGCAGTTCGCAAGTGCCGGTCGGCCGACTCCTGAGATTTCAAATTTGATTTCAGAACCAAAGTCTTCAATAAAGCTAAGTACCCCATTGGGGAAATTTTTTCTTGCCTCAAACCGATGTCAGAAAAAGTTAATAATTCTATTTCTTGTGGGAAGCCAATACCTCATAAGGATTTTCATTCTTACTGTATTCCATGCCTAGGCCCAGATCACAACGTCACTAGTTGTCGGTTTTGTGCTAGATTTAACAAATGCACTATTAAACGTCTGTTTGATTTTGCACGCCATTACTTTGGACGAAGGTTTAATTATACAATGCCATTGGAACAACCGACGACCGGAATGCACAAAAAGCGCAAGATAAAGATAAGGAAAGGCATGCGAGGCCCAAAACTGACAACGAAACCTCTTCTAGGCCAGTCGCCGGTTTTCAGTAAGGCGCTTTTGCAGCCCCTGACACCCGCTACCTCAGAACCACAGGCCGCGACCGACTCCCACGCGGAGGGGCCTAGGCCTCTGGAGCCTCAAGATGTTGGGCCAACGGAGATTAACCCTTCAGATGGGTCCGGAGCCGCTGAGCAGGCATCATCTTCTTCAGGCCTACTCAACTTACCATTGCAGCTACAGCCAAGACTAAGCCTACACTAAAGACAAAGAAGCAAGTAAGCATTCACCTGGACAGGCCTCCATGCCTAAAAAACAGATGCTCAAGATGGCCGAAGACTTGATAACTCTGATCAGGGGTTCCCATCCCCTTCCTGATAAAAGGCCTAGGCAGGATACAGACTATGATTCCTCTGACCAGGTTTCAGTATATTCTGATTCCTCTTCAGACCAGGGACATTCTTTACACCCCTATGAGGATTCTGATGCTGAAGAATCAATTCCTTCAGCCTCTCCTCCTGAGGATTACTCTTTTGGGGAAACTTTACATACCATGAGGGAGCATTTCCATTGCAAGGGCCAGGATTACTCAGAATCCAAGAAAAGGCTCAGAGATTTTCTTTTGCTGCCTCAGCACAGGCCCCTTGCTATTCCGCCAGTGTTGGACATTGTGGATGATGTCTTCTCTGAATCCAGTTTAAACCCTGATTCTTTACCCCCAGCTCCAGTCAAGCCAGACAGGTACTACAGAGTTCCTGACTCTCACAAATTTCTTTATAAAAACCCTGTTGCTGACCCAGAAACTATTTCCCAGGGTCCCAAAGGGGTTAAGGCTTCCACGGCTAAGAATCCAGTTCCCTCGGATAGGGACTCTAGAGCATTAGACAGATGGGGAAAGAAAGTTTACACCTCTGCAACTTTAGCAGTGAGGGCTCTAAATTGCCAGTTTCACATGCTTAAATGTCAACAATACTTACTGTCTCAATTAAAACAGAAAATGAGTACAAATGCAGAACAACCCGACTATAAGGAAATGCAGGATTTATTGCATGCAGCTGAACAAGTGGGAAAGCATACTTTGCAATGTGGTTTTGATTCATTAGAAGCTTCTTGTAGAGCAGCAGTTACAGGATCTGTGATTCGAAGGCATGCTTGGTTAAAAGAACAAAGTTTACCAGATCATGTTAAGGCATAGTTATTGGATGCTTCTTTGCAGCAAGATAATTTATTTGGTATTAAGACAGAAGAGGTATTAAAGAAAGTGGAGGATAAGGCAAAATCTATGCAAACAGTGAAGGATTTCTTACAGGTACAGCCACCACGATTTAGCAGAAATTGGCCTACAAAGAATTGGTCCTTTCCAGTGTCAGACAGGCCACAAAAGGCAGATACAGATGCCCACGAGGCAGATTTCAGCCACAAGGTTCTTACAGACCACGACAGTGGAGTTTTTCAAAACCAGAAGAAGGTGAGGATAAATCACAACCTTACAGGAAACAGTCCCAATGACTCCCCCTCTTC